>NW_026530341.1:900000-1015830 GCF_026979565.1 Vidua chalybeata
GTAGGTGTATGTAAGAAGGGATGAGGAAAAGGCAAAGGCAAAGGCAGTGGTGATGGCAGAGATTTTACAGCCCTGGAGGAATAAACCGCAGGACCCAAGGGGTCCCCCGAGATAGAAGAGATGGTGTCAGCCACAAGGAAGTGGCAGAAGCATTCCCTCCTCAACAGGGGAGGGCCAACCCAAACAGTGATTGGGAAAGGATCAGTGTGCTATTGAAACAGAGTAGAAATTTAACGGAGTAGAAATCCATTTGGATTTAGGTGAAATGTGCCATGTAGTAGCTTGCTAACATGGGTAAAATATGCTGTTTAGCCTGCTAACTCTGCTGTGCTTGTAAAACTGCCCCAGCCAAGGAGAAAGAATGTGAATCTCCAAGCTGAAGAGATAAGAGAGGCCCCTTGAACTCTGAAACTAAGAAGAAAAAAATCAAAGCTAAGTCTGCAAGAGATGGACAAAGAGATTAGAGAGTTCTCTGTACAAGGACTAATTGCAAATTATAACATGAAATCAGCAGAATGAATATGCATGAACCAATTGTGAAATTCTATGCATATGTAAATTAGTAAGGAATAATAAAAAAGGATCGGGAGTCCTCAGGGGTGCATGTCCTTTGAAGGGGAACAATCCCCACATGTGCCCAGTGCTGTAATAAACATACCGTCCCTATAAATCTTTATAGGAATATTGGGGTTTTGATTTTTCACTGCGTTTCATTTGGCGAGCCAGCCAGGAAAGCCTCTGTCCTTGCGGGGGCGGGGGGGGGGGGGGAGTGGACCTCCTTGGTGCACCTCGGGGTAATTTCCCTGGAGGGGCTTCACTCTGTCTCGGCTTGCCACCTGTGGAGACAGACAACGACCTGCTGGTGTGTGGATAAACGGTATGTATCGAAAGGGCCCTGGGGGGAGAGAGAGACAGGACTGCTGAGTAAGACACTCAAGAGACGTCCGAGTGTGCAGCCTCGCTCCTGTGCCTACAGGCAGCCTGTCCGATAGAGCGGCTGGAGACGGGTTCATTACACGATAGAGCGGCTGGAGACCGGTTCATTGTTCAATAGAGCGACTGCAAGTGGCTCTGGTGGTGAGTCAAATGACCCCAAAGTTTGTATGCTTGTGGTGTCCGGACATTGTGTGGTTAATGTATTTGTAATCGTGTGAGTGCGTGGTGTATAAAGAGAGTGAACTAGCGAATGAGTGAGTGTACCTGCGGCGCGGGGGTGGAAGTTCTACTCTCATCTAAAGCGGCCGAGTGAAGCCTGGGGGGGGGTTGCCGGCTGGGGCAGGGAGTGCCCTGCAGAGAAGTGGGACAAGTGGAGGACATTTATTGATTTACTGTGTTTAGAGGTGGTGATTTGTGTATTTTAACAGTGGCTAGATGAATTCAGGGAGTTCCTCTGCCCCAGTGGTTTGGACTTGATCCCTGGGAGTTTGTGAACCCTGTGAATTATTGGATACATAGAGGAGACCAACAAGTTCAATGAGAGGGGCTTTATCGGACTTCAGCTGGTAATATAGTAAGTCTGGACTGGGAGCAACCCGCTGTAGAGGATTTAGAAATCCCTGAAGTGACAAATTGAATAGCCTGCCTCTGGGGGCAATTCCCAGGAGCTCTTGGTGTATTGAGAGGCTGGCACCCTGCGTGGGTACTATTGCAGTACAGAATTTGTGAGAGGCGCTGATATTGCTGCTCTAGTAGGAGTCAGGGCGTATGTCCCGAGTGTAAATTGAGGTTACCTGATCAGGCTAATTTCAGAACCTGAGATCTTAAAGCTTGTATGCAGAAGAACACATCTGATACCTGTCACCTGGGGGTGTGTGTGGGAGGAAAACTGGGAAAGGACTGTGAAGCTCTGTGAAGAGAGATTCGGGTGGAAAGGAGATAGGACAAGGAGAAGAAGGTAATGGGAACTAATCAGAGCAAAGAAGTTCCTCTGGCTAGCCCCTTGGGGTGCATCTTAGCCCACTGGAAGGAAGTGGCCAGCACGGGCAGCTCGGAAAATAAAAAATATGTAATTCAATATTGCACACGTTGGTGGCCGTTATACAGGTTGGAGGATGGAGCGAAGTGGCCACCTGCTGGAACTTTAGATTATAATACCTTACTGCAGTTAATGCTGTTCTTAAGACAGGAAGGTAAATGGGATGAGGTTTCGTATGCTGATATGTTTTTCGCTTTAAGAAATCACCCAGAATGGCAGAAGGACTGTGGGCTCAGAGTTCCCTCTGACCCACTGGTGTTAGCTCTTGAAAAGGAAAACAAAGCAAAGAGAGGGTAAATCAAACATTGTTGTTCAGCATGCAGTATAGGACAACGATGTATGAGATCAGATAAAGTTTATCATGCTGAGGAGCAAGAACAAGATGCATTTCATCTGTTAAAAGCTCCTCCTACGAGATGGAGGGATGATGATGAAGATGAGGAGGACTTCCCAAAAAGGGAGGAGGACTCAGGTGGGGAAGGCACATTCACTCAAACCCATCCCCCTCCTGACAGTCCAATTTCATCCAGAACTAGGAGACAAGCAGTGTTACAGGCCCCTCTGCGAGAGGCAGTGGGACCAGAAGGGGAGCAATTAATGATTAAAGTGCCATTTACCACTCTTGATTTAGAAGCATGGGAAAGGATTGCTAGAAATTATCGTGTTGATCCAATACTTATTGCCAAATGTTTACAATATGTTATCAAACAACATAATCCAGATTGGGCTGACATGCAGTTACTACTGGATGCTTTCACTGAAACAGAAAAACAGCTAATTTTAAAAACAGCAGGAACTTTGGCAGAGGATTACTGCAAGAGCAAGCAGCTAGATGTAAAAGAGTATTTTCCCCTCCAAGACCCAAAGTGGAATCCCAACATACCAGCAGAAGTAAAGAAATTAACCGATTATCAAGAGTGGATAGTAACAGGAGTGGAAAGAGCTATTCCAAAGACCATAAACTGGTCTGCCTTATATTCCCTTAAGCAGGGGCCTTCCGAGACTCCGAGTTTCCAGAGCTTTTGAGGGATGCAATGCGTCGCCATACATCATTGGACCTGGGGTCTGAGATAGGGATAAATCAGCTAGTTAATTCATTTTTGGGACAGTCTGCTGGAGATATTAGGTGTAAACTTCAGAAAATCCGGGGGACGGAAGGGAGAAACCTTGAAGCCTTGCTAGGAGAGGCATGGAGAGTATTTAGCAATTGGGAAGAAGGATATAAACAAGGGATGAAAAAGCTGGTGGCAGTAGTACAGGAGGAAAGGCAAGGGAGACGCAGGCAGGGACCACCCAGACGAGGCCCACCTCAGCTGGGCAGAAACCAGTGTGCAATTTGTAAATGAACTGGTCACTGGAAAAACCAATGCCCAGAACAAAGACGAGATGACCGACAGGTGGTGGCACATGTACAAAACAACTGAGGAGGGCCGGGAGATTCCACCCCAGCGGATCCACTGGTTATAACAATGAGGCTGGGGGAAGAAGGGAAAAGGGTGGAATTTTTGGTTGATACAAGGGCCACATACTCAGTTTTAAATAAAGCATTAGTACCTGTGGAAAATTATTATGTTGTAGTGCGGGGAGCAACTGGCTATGGGTATTCTCAGTTCAGTCAGAGAGAAAGAGAGAGGTTTTCTAACCAGGCAAAAGCCTGGGAAACAGTTGGAAAGGAACGTAAATAATTCACTATCTCTATTGTTGTTCACATTGTTATAGATACGTTCTGCCACTATGCATCATTCACTGCACACCAATGGTGTGAGATGTTTTTACTTTAAGACCAATGAAATTAGTCTGCACGATGTTCTCTATATATAGAGCAGTGCATTTGAAATAAATCCATTCTTTCCTGCCTTCTGATATTGGAGTCATTCTGTTCCCGTCCTGCTCAACAGCGACAACTGGCCAGTCTGAGAAGGCATATTTTTGCAAATCTCTGAAGTATAAATTGGGGAAACAATGGGGTATTCACAAGTTTTTGTATATGCCCAATTCTCCAAAGGCACTTTTAGGGAGAGACTTGTTGGAGCAGTTACAAGCAAACATTGCATTCAAAAATGGGGAGGTTACTCTGGAGGTAAATTATCAAAAGTATATAGAGGTGTTAAGTTTAACATTAACAGCCATTGAAAATAAGGAAGAAATTAGCAAAGAGCTATTAAGTCAAGTATTTCCTGGGGTATGGGCCTCTGATGTACCAGGGAGGGCGAAAAATGCCTCCCCCATAGTAATTAGGCTTAAGGAAGGGACACAACCAGTAAGAATTAAGCAGCATCCCCTGAAAAAAGAGGACAGGGAAGGAATCAGCCCAATAATTGAAAATTTTCTGCAGTTAGGGTTATTGAAGGAATGCCAATCTGATTTCAATACTCCCATTCTACCCGTTCGGAAACCTTATGGGTCATATCGGATAGTACAGGATTTGAGGGCTGTCAATAAGATAACAGAAGATTTATATCCTGTGGTAGCAAATCCATACACTCTACTAACTTGTTTAACACCTGAGCTAACCTGGTTTACTGTTTCAGATCTGAAAGATGCCTTCTTTTGCCTCCCTATCCATGAAGCCAGCCAGAAAATTTTTGCATTTGAATGGGAAAGCCCTAAAAGTGGGCGTAAAACCCAGCTCACATGGTCGATGTTTCCTCAAGGCTTCAAAAATTCCCCTACTCTGTTTGGGGAACAACTCGCAGAAGATCTAGAGTCCTGGGAAACTCTACAGGAAGAAAGAAGTCTATTGCAGTATGTGGACGATCTTCTAGTAGCCACTCGGACGAGGGAAGCATGTGTGGCCTGGATGGTAAGCCTTTTAAATTTCCTAGGGCTCCAAGGATACAGAGTATCAAAGAAAAAGGCACAGGTGGTGAAACAGACGGTAATCTACCTGGGGTACGAGGTCAGTGCTGGGCAACGGACTTTAGGGCAGGCTCGCGAGGAAGCAGTATGCCAAACCCCGAAATCCCAAACAATAAAGGAACTACGAACCTTCTTAGGTATGGTAGGGTGGTACCGGCTGTGGATTTATAATTATGGACTGCTCGTCAGACCCCTCTATGCTCTTATTGCCAATGGAAATAGAGATCTCCAGTGGACAAAGGAAGACACACAGGCCTTTCACCAGCTAAAGAGTGCCCTCATGTCAGCTCCAGCTTTGGGACTTCCAGATGTAAGTAAACTGCCACCGTGCCTGCCCTGAAGCTCCCTGGCTTCACCTGCCCGGCTGAGGCACGGTCAGCTGCAGGGGACACTCCCCTGTTTCTCGAGAAGATTCGGGGAGCGGCTAAGACAGAGCACTTCGCTGTCTGATTTGTACGGAAGAGAGGCTGTGTCCGAGGAGGTAATAAGGGAGTCGACTCAAGGCCGGGGAAAAAGCCTCAGGTTTAATCCGAGCTCCGAGGAGCTCCGAATACCATTGTATCTGACAGCCGAAAGCGCCCTCGAGGATTTCGCAATCATCTTAAGTACCGGGGCGGTAACAAGGGGGAAGGGACGCCCACCACCTGTTACAGTGTGCTCGGGCTATGCTATTCCCCTTTTTCAGGGACCCCTGTCACTGGAATCAGATAAACAGGGTCCCTTCCTTCCTGCTCCCCTGGGGTTGGCGGAGAGCCAGAAAGCCCTCCCTGTCCCGAGCCTAGATAAGGCCATGACCCTTCCTGTTTGTTCTCTTTTCCCCTCCATCTCATGGATTAAACAAGCTTGGAGAACCACATCGGGAATTGGAGCCTCTTTTGTATCTTTGCCCATCTCCTGACGTGCCTTCCCTCAAGGCCCCGTATATCTGGGCTGGCCTGGTGTTTCAAGGGGCCGAGAGGGTAGGCCCATCAGTTGGCCCCCAACGTGGGTTTGCTAAAAGCCCACGCAGGAGCTGGAGCCCTTATTTTAGGGGTCTCAAAAGCTCTTTGGGAAAGTCAACTACCCTGTTCATAATCAGCTGCTTTTGAGTGGTTTTGAGTGACAGGGATAGGTCGGCACCTTGCCTGAGCGCCCCTGGAGAGCTGGCTGGAGCTGGGATCCCAGACCCTTCCACACATGACCCCACAGTTCCACAGGATTGGTAAGAACCCCTTCGTTTCGCGTTTCCCGGTACACGCCTAGCTGGGAGAGGGTTACCATAGTGACCGTAGGACGCTGCGAGCATGGGTAGGAGAGGACCCAACGCACGCAGCTTGGAATGTGTGGGCTTGTGTAAAAAGCCCGCATTCCCGGGGTGGGGAAGCCACAGGAGGGGTATCTAACCCTGCGAGGGCGGCGGGGAAACCCCCGTGCCCCAGGGGAGCCGAGAAAAAGAGCAGGAGCCGCCCCGGCGGCACAGCGCCCCCCCCGCCCCTCCCCCCACCATTTCCCGTGCTTTACGAGCAGGGAATTCAAATTTTGTGCTGTGCTAAGTCTCTGGTGGTGGATAAGTGCACCGATACTGTTATAAATTGAGGCAAATAATTTGTTCAGCCTTTCGAGAGTCAATCAGAAATTTATTGATTACAGCAAGCAATGGCAAGCAAACAGCGCTGGGTGCAGCCGGGGAGTCAGCGCTCCGCCAACGGCTCACACCATTTCCCCCTTCCCACAGTCTTTTTATACTCTCTTTCTTCCGTGTCAGCGGTATCTCTGGGTGTACTCTGTGCTTGCGCCCTCTGTTGCTAGGGGGTCTTCTTTTACTCTCTGGTGGTCGTTTGAGGAAGGCTCCTCTCTTCTTCCTCTGTGAAAGTCCACGGCCCTGTAATGGTCTTTTCCATATAAGGTTATATGTTATATGCGCCTAAGCTCAAGTCCGGTTATCTACACGAGGTTTCCCCTTTGGTTTCCTGTTATTTACACAAGACTTCCCCTTTGGTTTTCTGTTATCTACACAAGGCCTCCCCTTTTTGTCTTGATGAACAAAGAGTCTTTTCTAACTTATCACAGATACGGTAAAAAAATGGGTGCAGAATTATCGGGGGACCAAAAGAGCACACTAAAACACCTTAACAATATTTTAACCAATGTTACATTCCCAAATACTCTTCTACTGCGTTTTCTATGCTGGCTAACAAAGGAAATACCAAATTTTACTGTGCAAGAAATGAATTCACTCTCATTTTTGGACCAAATTGGACAGATATTAACTTTAAAAGTAAAAAATGGTGAACATAAAGTTTCTCTAATAATTCCAATATTTTTACAAGCTCGAAAACAGATTTTAGAAGCAGAAAAAAGCATGCAGATGTGATAAACTGTGGTAACTTGTTTGTTCATCAAAAGAATTGGAATATTAAAGGAGGAAATATAAAATTAAAGTATGAGGGACTAGCTTGCTTGTTAGGAGATAGGGGAAGGAAGCATCTGTGAAGTTGGGAAACAGGAAGCAACTGCTACAAACCGCAAGGCTATAGACATATTGCAAAACGCAAGACCACAAGTATGATTAATCACCATTTAGGGAGCTTTTCTTAGCTTCTCTTGCAGACACAGGCTAAGGATGTTGGGGGATGGCCGGAGCTGATTATGAAATCAGCGACCACCAGGCAATGGCCACCGGACTAGACAACATAGAAGTGCTCCGGGTACGCCCATCACTGTCCGGAACCGATTGTGAAACCAACGATCACCTGCCTCGACACAACGCAGAGACGATGCAGAGGGATGCTCAAGCTACGCCCACCGCTATCGCAAGAGACGCGAATGAAGAAACCTCCAAGAAACTATAAAAGAGACTGAATAAGGGGAGTGTGGTGTGGGGCACTGCAGTGTGGGACACTGCAGGAGGGGCGGTTAGGAGACGCCTACCCACCCTGCGCTGTTTTGCTTGCTACTGCTTGCTGTAATTAATAAAATTCTAATTGACCTTAAAAAGGCTGAATCAAATTATTCGCCTCAATTTATCACAATTTGGTGCCGTGACTCGGTTAAAGGAAACCCGGGAGGGAGGCCCCACTAGGGTGAGGTGCCCCACCGCCTTTTTGCAGTGGACCTAAGGGGGGGCTTCCTCCTTGGGCCTTTACCGACGAACCTAAAACTCAGTAGCAAGCAAAGGTACCCCCGTTAATCTTTGTGCATGAAGAACCGCGGAAGAGTGAACACGCAGGAAGCGTAAGTAGCCCCCAGTGGGTGGTGGGCCTCCTTTTTCCAGGGTTGATTAAAACCTGCTGGATTGAGGGATTAATATTCCAAGAGCATCCAGGGTTGATTCAAACCTGCTGGATTGAGGGACTAATGTTCCAAGAGCATCCAGGGTTGCTTCAAACCTGCTGGATTGAGGGACTAATGTTCCAAGAGCATCCAGGGTTGGGGGACGTAGGAGGGAGGGAGCTGCACCCCCTCGGCGTCGAGTTACCCTCAGTGGGGAGGCTCCTGGGTTAGGAGGAGAGCAAGCGGGCCTAACCCAGATGCAGAGGTGGACTGCGTCAAAGTTCCTGGGGCAGGGGATCCCCGGAGAAACTTCCCCAAGTTTCGGCTTACTAATTTAGTATAAGTGTATGTGCTTGGTGGGCCCCGTACAAGCGGGCTCCGGAATGCGTGTGCGTGTGAAAAAGACGGTGGGCCCCGTACAAGCGGGCTCCGGAGTGCATGTGAAAGGGACAAAGCCTCGACCCCGGAAACGGGGTCTTTAAGAGTCGTTTAGGGGTGTGTAGTCCCGGGGTGATTGAGGTGAATAAGAAGACACACAGGGCGAAGCCCTGGTCAAGAAACGGAGGCGCCGGAAAGACGTGAGTAGTCCGGTCCGCTCGGTCGCTCAGTCAGGGGTGGGAGTCCTGGAGTGTAGCGAATGCGAACGTGTGTGTGAGAGGGGAACTGGCAGCTCAGATTCCCCAAGTGAGTGTGGACCCCATAGTAGTGCGTTTCCCATATCCGGCGACAGAGTGGGCCACGAATTGGGGGAAGCGACTGTCGTATTGTTTGTGTTGAGTGTGAGAAGGCACTCTAGAAGATGGGTCAGAGAAAAAAGTAAATCTGCTGAACCCATGGGTGGGAGAATCTCAGTAAAACTTCCACTAGGCTTAATGGTAGAGTATTGGGATGCCTTTCCTTCTAGAAAAGGAAAAGATAAGGTTAAAATGATCCATTATTGTATGGAAATTTGGGGAGGTAAACAAATAAGGGGAGACCAACTATATTGGCCCGTATTTGGGTCGTTTGAGGATTGGATCTGTCAAGCTCTAAATATATATGTTAACTCCAAAGAGCCCTTTAACCAAGAGGAGAGCGAATATGCAGCTCTTTGGATAGTGGGAGAGATTGAAGAAAGCTTTCCAGTTGTATTCAGGGGTGGACCCCAATACCCCAGAGGGCGAGACACTTTTGAAGGTGCATTTTGTGGTCGATTCTTGGGTGGACATTCGGAAGAAGTTGGAGAGGTTGGAGGGATGGCAGGCGAGAGGATTGGATGAGTTGTTGTGAGAGGCTCAAAAGGTGTGTGTTGGGAGAGAGGATGAGAGTTTTAAAAAGCAGTCTGGAATCGTGTTAGCAGCAGTGGGGGGGGACAGCGGAGTCCCCAGTGGGGGGAACTGGAGGTCAGTCCAGAGGTCGGACTGACGTCCAGCGAAGTTGGTTTGAAGGGAAGTTGAGAGTTGGTTTGAAGGGAAGTCGAGAGGTGGAGAGAGCATTGTCTGTTTCTAGTGTGGGAAGAAGGGACACATGAGGAGAGAGTGTTGGCAGAAGATTGCTGATGAGGAACAGTTCAAAGAAGATTAAGGGGGTCGGGAGCTCTATCTGCTGGGGACAAGAGAAAGAACAGAGCCCCTGGTAAAATTAAAAATAGGTCCCCAGCAACAAGAATATGAGTTCCTTGTGGACTCAGGGGCGGAGAGATCAACCGTCCAGACCCTTCCCCAAGGGTGTAAGGTTTCACCTGAAATAATACAGGTGACTAGGGCCAAAGGGGAACCCTTTGGAGTACCTGTAATTAAGGATGTACTCTTAGAAAGTGATTCTAAATTAGGAATTGGGTCATTTTTACTAGTTCCAGAAGCAGATTATAATCTATTAGGGAGAGATTTGATGGTCGAGTTGGGGATAGAGGCAAAAAAAAAAAAAAAGGAGAACTAACAGTAAAACTATATCCTCTCTGGGCTGAAGACGAAAAAAAAAGATTAACCCAGAAGTTTGGTATACCCCCGACAGTGTGGGGAAATTAAGTATTGAACCCTTTGAGGTAACTATCAGGAACCCAGAAATCCCTGTCAGGATTTGGCAATATCCCATACCCAAAGAAGGGAGGGAAGGACTAAAAACAGAAATAAAGAGACTTTTGGAAAAGGGACTTTTAGAACCCTGCATGTCCCCTTTCAATACCCCCATTCTGCCGGTAAAGAAACCGAATGGCAGTTACAGATTGGTGCATGACTTGCGGGAAATCAATAAAAGAACAGTTGAAAGATTCCCGGTCGTAGCCAATCCACATACTATTTTAAGCCAACTTGGCCCAGAAAACCAGTGGTATAGTGTAATAGATCTTAAAGATGCTTTTTGGGCCTGTCCCCTTAAGGAAACTTCTAGAGATTATTTTGCTTTCGAATGGGAAGACCCGGATACACATAGAAAACAACAATTGAGGTGGACAGTCCTTCCCCAGGGGTTTACCGAATCCCCAAATTTGTTTGGGCAAGCTCTGGAACAAATATTGGCAGAATATTCACAGGGGGAGGGGATTGTGCTTCTACAATACGTAGATGATTTATTAATTGCAGGGAAAGAAGAAGAAAAAGTAAGGGAAGAAACTATAAAACTCCTAAATTATTTAAGCCTTAAGGGACTCAAAGTTTCAAAGTCGAAATTACAATTCGTGGAAGAGGAAGTTAAGTACCTCGGACACTGGCTGACTCAGGGGACTAAGAAATTGGATACTGATAGAGTCCAAGGAATACTTTCCCTGGAAGCTCCAAAAACTAAAAGGCAGGTTCGACAGTTACTGGGACTTTTTGAGAATTGCAGACAATGGATTGAAAATTTTAGTGGGAAAGTTAAATTTCTGTATGAAAAATTAACAACAGACGGGCTATTAAAATGGAGCTCCGAGGAGGAGACCCGGTTAAAATAATTAAAAACTGAATTGGTCAATGCCCCTGTTCTCAGCCTCCTGGATCTAAAAAGACCATTCTTTTTATTCATTAATGTCAATGAAGGGGTGGCATACGGGGTGTTAGCCCAGGAATGGGCTGGAGGAAAGAAACCAGTGGCATATCTCTCAAGGCTTCTCGATCCTGTTAGTCGAGGGTGGCCTGCCTGTCTGCAATCGATAGTGGCTGCTGCCCTTTTGGTAGAAGAAGCAGGAAAGATAACTTTTGGGAGTGAACTGAAGGTTTTATCTCCTCATAACATCCGTGGAGTACTACAACAAAAAGCGGATAAATGGATAACAGATGCCAGACTCCTAAAGTATGAAGGCATCCTAATTTCCTCTCCTAGGTTAAGTATTGAAACCACAAGCTTACAAAATCCAGCCCAGTTTCTATACGGGGAACCAGTTGTGGGACTAACTCATGATTGTCTTTTGCAAATAGAGGAACAAACAAAAATAAGACCAGATCTCGAAGAGGAGGAATTAGAGGAAGGATATCGATATTATGTAGATGGATCCTCTCGGGTCCTGGAAGGGAAAAGGAAATCTGGGTATGCTATTGTGGATGGGAAAATTTTTTAAGAAAATAGAATCTGGTCCTCTTAGCCCCAGCTGGTCAGCACAAGCATGTGAATTGTATGCAGTACTCAGAGCTTTCGAACTGCTAAGAGGAAAGGTTGGGACCATTTATACTGATTCAAAATATGCTTATGGGGTGGTTCATAAATTTGGTAAAATCTGGGAAGAAAGGGGACTTATCAATTCACAGGGAAAGGGGTTGATACATGGGGAATTAATTCAGAAAGTGCTCCAGGCCTTGAGAGGTCCGGAAAGAATAGCTATTGTTCATATAAAAGGACATCAAGTGGGAATGGGAAACTCAGTACGGGGAAATAACTTAGCCGACCAGGAGGCGAGAAAGGCAGCTCTAATGAGTTTAAAACCATATAAGGGGGGGGTCACACAAAGGGAAGATTGCTCCACTTGTGGAGCTGACTTAGAGGAAGAACCATGTTGGGCTTGTTGGGATGCATACGGGATTGATTCGATACAGTGTGCCTGTGATAACCCCCAAGACAAACATTGCCGGTTCCATGAACCCATTAACCATGTGTTAGCCTTCATGGTACAGGAAAAACAAAAATTAAACCAAATGGGGGTGAAGAAAAAAGAGGGAGGCAAGTGGATACTACCGGACGGGCCGGAGGTACTCCCAAAAGGAATGGCAATGAGGGTCCTGCAAGCAATCCATGAGAAAACCCACTGGGGAACTCAAGCCCTGGTTGACCAATTTGCAATTAAATATATGTGTATAGGGGTCTATAATCTTGCAAAACAGGTAACCCAACAATGTTTAACCTGTCAAAGAATAAATAAACAACAATTAAGAGAAAGACCAATGGGCGGAAGGGAACTGGCACAACGACCCTTTTCACATATACAAATAGATTTTACAGAATTACCAAAAGTGGGGAGGTATAAATATCTATTGGTACTGGTAGACCACTTAACCCATTACGTGGAAGCTTATCCTATGGCCCGAGCTACTTCGAACACTGTGGTAAAAGTATTATTAGAGCAAATTATCCCCCAGTATGGATTAATTGAGTGTTTAGACTCGGACCGGGGACCCCATTTCACCTCTAAAATTGCAAAAGATGTCCTGACAGCTTTGGGGACTCAATGGAAATATCACACCCTATGGCATCCACAGAGCTCGGGGAGGGTGGAAAGAATGAATGGAGAAATAAAAAAACAACTCACAAAGTTAATGCTGGAAACAAAAATGTCATGGGTTAAGTGCCTACCTCTTGCCTTATTGAACATTCGAACTCAACCCCGAACTGATGTGGGAATCTCCCCATTTGAAATGCTATTTGGAATGCCTTATGATATGGAAGCCCCCACAGATCACCCCTACCTAAAAGATTCTCATATTAAATTCTACATCACCCAAATTATGAGCAGAAGGCAGGAATTGAGGAAGAAAGGAGTGTTGGCACAGAGACCACCTCTGGATATCACAATCCATAAGATAAAACCAGGGGATCAAGTACTTATTAAGTCTTGGAAGGAAGATTCCTTAACTCCATGTGGGGAAGGTCCTTTTCTTGTTTTGCTTACCACAGAAACGGCAGTCAGGACGGCCGAAAAGGGGTGGACTCACGCCAGCCGAGTGAAAGGCCCGGTTGCCACAAATAACCAGTGGAGAGTGACTAGCCAGCCTGGGAACTTGAAAGTGACTCTTAAGAAAAACTAATGAACTCTGTGGACATTATCCAAATCAACCATAAGGGGAAGCAAAGGGATACAATTACAAACTAGCTAAAGACTATATAGTGATTTGTAATAAGGAAGGTTGTGGAGATTGTTATCCTTTTGTGTGCTTTATATGTAAAATTTGCCAAGAATGGTGGTGGGTCCATTGCCAGAGGGGAAGACCACCAATTGGGGTTTGTACTGAGTGCTATAAAACTCAGCGAAAACTAACTGAAACTGTGCTAAGGATAGGAGAATTGGAAAATCGGTGGGTCAGTTTTGGATCTGAGTGGTGGGAAATATTTACCAAGGGAGTATACCCTGAGTATTCTTGTTTTCATACTAACAAGCCCACTCCATTTGCTGCTCAGATAATAAAAGGGTGTTGTCGAAAGGAACTGAAGGGGATTCCTTGCAATCCACCTCTGGTCAAAGATAAGAACTGGGAACAGTACAAGGCTAGGCAGGAGCGGAAAAGGGGACGCTCAGGCGAGTACTGCTGCTGCCGAGAAGATGGTTTACCTCGCGGCTCGAAGCACCCGAGTCGGCGAGCGAGGCAGAGAGGAAAAGGCCAAGCCCCCTCTAAGTGGAACAATGCTGAAATGCTCCAACTATTGCCAGCCGAGTACTAGGATCCCTCAAAGGACCAGTCTAAGTGCCTCCGAAACACCAAGGGAGCAGCAAGCCAAAAAGGGGAAAACAGGATATTACGTAACAAAAACAAGGCTAGGACTCCACCCTTATTGGCAAATTATTAGCTTTCTATTGCTCTGTCCTAGTGTGTTTCTAGTCAGGACAATGCTGAACACTTTACTTCTAGCCTACGAAGCAGCAAAGCGATTTGATGAACAAAATGGTAAAAGAGAAAATGGGGGATTGTGATAAACTGTGGTAACTTGTTTGTTCATCAAAAGAATTGGAATATTAAAGGAGGAAATATAAAATTAAAGTATGAGGGACTAGCTTGCTTGTTAGGAGATAGGGGAAGGAAGCATCTGTGAAGCTGGGAAACAGGAAGCAACTGCTACAAACCGCAAGGCTATAGGCATATTGCAAGGCTATAGACATATTGCAAAACGCAAGACCACAAGTATGATTAATCACCATTTAGGGAGCTTTTCTTAGCTTCTCTTGCAGACACAGGCTAAGGATGTTGGGGGATGGCCGGAGCTGATTATGAAATCAGCGACCACCAGGCAATGGCCACCGGACTAGACAACGTAGAAGTGCTCCGGGTACGCCCATCACTGTCCAGAACCGATTGTGAAACCAACGACCACCTGCCTCGACACAACGCAGAGACGATGCAGAGGGATGCTCAAGCTACGCCCACCGCTATCGCAAGAGACGCGAATGAAGAAACCTCCAAGAAACTATAAAAGAGACTGAATAAGGGGAGTGTGGTGTGGGGCACTGCAGTGTGGGACACTGCAGGAGGGGCGGTTAGGAGACCCCTACCCACCCAGCGCTGTTTTGCTTGCTACTGCTTGCTGTAATTAATAAAATTCTAATTGACCTTAAAAAGGCTGAATCAAATTATTCGCCTCAATTTATCACACAGACACAGACTAACAGTCCGATTAACCCTTTCTCTCATCCCGAAGCACCCCCCCGATACTTTAGCCCTGATATCGCTTTACCCACCCTCTATCCCCCTATAACACCTGTTTCTTCTCAAGAATATAGTCCGGACTTCTCCAAAAGTGAAAGGTTCTCTTCCCAGAGCCCTGGTGATGGGGCAAGGTCTCACAGGTACACGCAGCAGCATAATGGCGGCGGCCATGTGCTTTTGCCTTCTCCCCACAGTCCCTTCCTCCCCACAACCCCCCATCCCTCCCCCAACCCTTCCCAGCCTCCGGCAGCACCGCCCCACCCTCCTTATCAGCGCCTCCCTGCGAGTTGCCACGGGAACGGGGGAGGGGCCGGCCCCTCCACAGCTCCCAGCCCGGACGGGGGTGGGGGGGAGACAGGGAAGCCCAGCCCACAGCACCGGCGGGGCGGGGGTTTCCCCCGCGGCACCGGCAGCCCGGGGGAGGGGGGGCGACCTGCTTCTCACCGGGACCCAAGGGGTGGGGGGGAGGGTGAAAAACCCCTCCCTCTATGGACAGTGGAAAAGTAGCAGAAATTCCTGCAATTCAGGGAAATGATGATGAATTCATACCATCTGTAGCACCTGTTGTATACCTAGGTAGGAGAAACGGTACCAGAGCTTATCAACCACTACCATATAGGGACAAAACAGAGATTTGCAAAATACTGAGAGAATTTGGGAGATCAAGCGAGATTTTCAAAGGAATGATGAGGGCAACTTTTAATTCAAATGAGATGGTACCGAAGGATATTACAGATCTTTTTAAATGTTTACTAAGCCCTTCTGAAGATGAGATGTGGGAAAACAGATGGAAGTTGGCTCTAACAGCAGTTTTAAAGGAGATACAACAAACGCCCAGTGAGGCCAACAATAAGGATGGTAACCCTGTTACAATAGACCATCTATGCGGCACAGGTGACTGGCACTGTCCGGAAAAACAAACTCGAGTGCTATCTTAGTGGGTTTTAGATAAGATCTGTAATAGTGCAGAAAAAACGTTTTATCAATTACCAATAACTGAGGCTAAGGGCAGCTATATTGACATTAAACAGTTTCCTTCACAGAGTTTTTTACAGTTTGTGGATTGCTTGAGAACACAAGTCGAAAGACAGGTACAAGATTCTATGGTGCAGACAGAGCTGCTTAAAGAGATGGCTCAGAGGAATGCGAACGAGACCTGCCGCAGAATTATCCTCAGCCTTCCTTTTGACCCATCACCTAGTCTTGCTCAGATGATCGACGCGTGTACCAGAAAAGCAGAGCTGTTTGATACTCCTGACAGAAATACAACATCTGCACAACTACAGCCTGGTGCCACCGCCGTACCAGGTCTAAGGAGGCAACCAATGTCATCAGACCAGCTGCTGTGCATCATCTGCCTCCGTTGCAAGAAACCAGGACACTTCGCTAGAAACTGTCCTCAAAACCAGAACCAGAGAAAGTTCAACAAACAAAAAAACTGAGTGTACAGCACGTGCCCGCTGCTAATACAACTATGCGCAAAGATATAAATATAGCGGGACCCACAGGGGAAAATGCCTCTCCCTTAACAGATAAGGGGGAGGACAGGACTCATGGTGGGGGGGGGGCAGAAAAATAAAAATGTCAAATGTACAACTAACAAGGTTTGGCAGACGCTAGGCCGACCTCGCCTAGTGACTGCCAAAGGGTTTCATTTCGGATCCGCTGATTGGGAAGTCATTATAGTGGACCTGTCAAACAGCTCACAGGACCTGAAGGCGTACCAAATGGAACCGGACAGCGAGTATTTTGTCATTGGAGATACAGCACACACACCTTCCGAGATTGAGGTAGCTCCCATGACTACTAAGGAAAAGATATCAAGCTTTATGCTGTTGGCACGTTGCTCGCACCCACCGTTTTACCAAGAAAAGGGGCAAATTCTGGCCCAAGCCATTCCCATCCCAGTAGAAATAGCAGTAGAAGGAAAATCACCAGAACTCTACTGGGCAGAGGTGGTGGGAGAGGATAAACCCTCGATGGCATGCAACCTAGCCCATGGGTCAGAGTGCCTTCATATGGAAGGGGTTCTGGACATGGGTGCAGATATCACGGTAATACCTAAGACCATGTGGTCATCACATTAGGAGTTGCAACCTGTGGCAGGCAAACTTCAGGGCATTGGAAGAACCACATTGGCAAAGATTTCAAAAAACATTGTGCAAATTGAGGGACCTGATGGGAAATTGGCAGTGTTCATCCATTTGTTGCAGACTATAAGGCCCCTCTGTGGGGGAGAGACACCATGTCCCAGTGGGGAATCAGGTTGGTCATTCCTAAGACACCCCAGGATTTTTGGAAATAGCCACTGTGACGCGCCCTGCCCACAAGTTAAAGTGGTTGGATAACACCCCAAGGTGGGTAGCACAGTGGCCTTTGAGTATCGAGAAACTCAAGGCGCTTGAGAAACTTATGGAGGAGCAATTGGCTCAAGGACACATACAAGAGACAGATAGCCCTTGGAATTTCCCAGTCTTTGTAATAAAGAAACCTGTGAAGGACAAGTGGAGATTGCTCCACGATCTCCGAGAAATAAACAAAATTGTAGAGGATATGGGTCCACTCCAGCCAGGGATGCCTAGTCCAACAATGCTCCCTCGAGATTGGCAATTGGTTGTCCTAGATATCAAGGACTGTTTCTTCCAAATTCCATTGCACCCTGAAGATGCTGCGAGGCTCGCATTCTCAGTTCCCACCATCAATCGAGAAGCCCCAATGAAACACTATCACTGGAAAGTTTTGCCCCAAGGTCTAAAATCCAGTCCTTTCATATGCCAACAGTACGTAGCCTCGCTACTGTCTCCAGTACGCGCAGAGAGAAAGGACGCCATCATCCTTCACTATATGGATGATGTGCTTGTGTGTGCCCCCAGTGACTCTGTACTCCAATACACGCTTGACCTAGTGGTTGAGATTTTAACCTCTGCTGGATTTCAATTGCAGAACGACAAAGTTCAAAGGATGCCACCTTGGAAATACCTGGGTCTGGAGATCGCTGCAAGGACCATTGTCCCGCAGAAACTGGAGATCAACTGCAACCCCCGAACACTAGCGGACCTCCACTCTTTGTGTGGGTCTTTGAATTGGGTAAGGCCCTGGCTAGGCCTCACGAATGAGGACCTAGACCGTCTCTTCAATTTATTGAAGGGGGAAAGGGAACTGGCCTCCCCCAGGGAACTGACCCCAGAGGCAAAGACAGCAATCGAAAAGGTACAGAAGGCCTTGTCAGAGAGGCAGGCACATCGGTGGGACCCAAACGTGCCTTTCCAATTCATTGTTCTAGGAAAGCTGCCACATTTGCATGGGTTGATTTTCCAATGGATCGAGGGGCAGAAGGATCCACTCTTGATCATAGAGTGGGTTTTCCTCTCGCACCAAAGATCCAAGACCATCACTAAGCCACAAGAGCTGATAGCAAAGCTGATTCGGAAGGCCAGGGTGAGATTGTGCGAATTAGCAGGGTGTGACTTTACATGTATTCACCTCCCAGTCAGGCTTTCTGAGGAGGGAAGGAACTCTCCTGAGAGACTGACCAAAGGGATGTTTGAGCATTTGCTCCAGAGCAGCGCCAGTCTCCAATTATCTCTAGACAACTACAGGGGACAAATATCAGTCCATGCCCTGTCTCACAAGTTGTTCAACAAGGAATTCCACCTTATTCCTCGAGAGAAAAGGAGTTGGAGACCACTCAATGCTCTCACAGTGTTCACAGATGCATCTGGGGGCTTCCCACAAGTCGGTGATGACTTGGAGAAATCCACAGACTCAGCATTGGGAAGCTGATGTCGAGTTTGTGGAGGGATCCCCCAGGTGGCTGAACTGGCTGCAGTGGTAAGAGCTTTTGAGAGGTTCTCTGAGCCAATCAACTTGGTGACAGACTCTGCCTATGTGGCAGGAGTAGTGTCCAGGGCGGAGCAGGCCGTGCTCAAAGAGATAGAGAATGAACATCTCTTCAGATTGCTCTCAAGACTGATTTATTTAATCTCTCACCGAGAACACCCATTCTTTGTGATGCATGTGAGGTCACACACTGATTTGCCAGGTGAGATTGCAGAGGGGAATCGCAAAGCAGACTCCCTTGCTGCTCCAGTCGAAAAAAGCACGTCTCCCTGACGTCTTCCAACAGGCAAAGCTGAGTCACCAGCATTACCATCAGAATGTGCCAGGTCTGATCCGACAGTTCCAGCTAACACAGCGTCAGGCTCAGGCTCGAGCTATTGTGGCCAACTGTCCCAATTGCCAGCTCCAGGCCGTGCCATCGATGGGTATGGGGGTAAACCCCCGGGGCCTTGGCAGCTGTGAGGTGTGGCAGACAGACATCACACACATTCAAAGTTTTGGTCGCCTTGAATGCATTCATGTAAGCGTGGACACATTCTCAGGTGCAGTGTATGCCTCTGCTCATATAGGATAAAAGGCTGCACATGCCAAACAGCACCTGGTGCAGGCATTTTCAGTATTGGGGGTTCCAAAAATGATTAAAACAGATAATGGCCCAGCATATGCATCCAAGGAGTTTCTGGAATTTCTCCAGCAGTGGGGAGTGGAACATAAGACTGGCATCGCCCACTCCCCCACAGGTCAAGCAAGTATTGAAAAGACAGAGCAGTTCAGCAACATGGATGTCTCCACGGGAGAAGCTCTGCAAAGCCATGTTTACCATCAATTTTCTGAACTGTTCATTTGAAAACATGAATCCACCAGCTGTACGTCACTTTAACCGTGGCAATCAGTTCAAATTGTCTCAGCGTCCACCGGTCTTGATTAGGGATCCAGAAACTTGGGAAACCAAGGGTCCCTATGAGCTCATGACCTGGGGTCGTGGCTATGCATGTGTAGCTACTCCCTCAGGCCCTTGGTGGATTCCCCAGAAGTGGGTGAAACCTTTTGTCCCCAAGAATCTAGGTCAGACAGAAGGGGATGAGAAGCAAGTAGCCAATGCTTCAAAGAGAAGATGCCGCTGAATGGAAGAAGGAGAATTTTCCTAAGTGTGAATTCCTTCCAGCAGAAACAGAGACTTTAACATGTTCTCAAAATGTTTGTTTTTCCCTTTTAGAGAAAACCTACTTCCCACTCAACCCTGTGATGAACCCCATCCAAGTTGTCATACTGTTCAAGGGCTGGAAATTCACGGGGTGGTGGACATCTATTGTTAGATCAATTTTGTTACTTCTTGTTATTCTGTTCCTTGTAACCTTGGTGTTCGGGATCCTGCATCACTTGATTTTCAAAGCTATCAAGGGTCTCATACCTTCTACCTCAGAAGTCAACCACATAGAGTTGGCAAACCTCAGGAGGTCTGACTACGCCGCCAACCGTAGGTGGTGGGAAACCCATACTCAGGGTTAAATTGAGCCCAGTGAATTCCTGTAACCTTATTAAACAAAAAAGGGGGAGGTGTTACAGTGTGCTTGGGCTATGCTATTCCCCTTTTTCAGGGACCCCTGTGACTGGAATCAGATAAACAGGGTCCCTTCCTTCCTGCTCCCCTGGGGTTGGCAGAGAGCCAGAAAGCCCTCCCTATCCAGGGCCTAGATAAGGCCATGACCCTTCCTGTTCGTTCTCTTTTCCCCTCCATCTCATGGATTAAACAAGCTTGGAGAACCACATCGGGAATTGGAGCCTCTTTTGTACCTGTGCCCGTCTCCTGACGTGCCTTCCCTCAAGGCCCCGTATATCCAGGCTGGCCTGGTGATTTGGGGGGCTGAGAGGGTAGGCTCGTCAACCACCCAATGGGGGGATTAGGGGGAGTGGAAGGTGGAGGGACAGACAGACACACAAACCAGTGGGGGAAGTTCAAGGGAGGGACCCCTGGCCCTCATCCACTCACTCGATGCCCAAGGTGGAAGATTCTGGGAGAGTGGGATGGGGAGCCGAGTGATGGACAGGGTACCAGGGAGGGGGCAGGAAAATGACTTAGCATTTTCAAGGAGACTGGCATTGAGGGAAAGGTGGGAAAGCTCAGGGTGGAACCACCGGGAGAAAATGGGGGTGAAGGGGCAAACCATTACAGAACTGTTACAGAGATATAAAAACACAATACAACAGTAAACCATTCTTTCTATTTTCCCACGAAAAACAAGGAATTCCCCTGGGGATATTGGCTCAGGACTTGGGTCCCTACCAGAGGACAGTTGCTTACTTTTCCAAGCAACTAGATGCATCGGCCAAAGGATGGCCAGGTTGCCTCAGAGCTGTAGCAGCAGTCATGCTGAATATTCAAGAAGCACACAAGTTCACCCTGGGACAAAAAATGACTGTGCTAGTGTTCCACACAGTGTCCACAGTACTGGAAGTAAAGAGCGGCCACTGGCTCTCACCACAGAGGTTCCTGAAGTACCAGGCCATCATGGTAGAACAAGATGATATAGAGAGAGTGGTAACTAACATTGTCAACCCAGCTTCTTTTCTCAGTGGAAATCAAGGAGAAGCAGTACACCACAATTGCCTGGAGACTATTGAAGCTACCTACTCCAGCTGCCTAGACTTAAAGGACACTCCTTTGGACAATGCAGAGACCTGGTTCACTGACGGGAGTAGCTACGTTGCCAGTGGAAAGCGACATGCTTGATATGCAGTCACTACCTGCAGAGAGGTAATAGAATCTGGACCCGTACCAAAAGGCACCTCTGCGCAGAAGGCTGAGATAATCGCACTGATCCGTGCCTTGGAAATTGCCAAGGGAAAGAAAATAAACATTTACAAAGACTTGAGGTATGCATTCAGAGTTGTGCATGCACATGGAGCCATTTGGAGAGAGAGGGGACTACTGACTTCACAAGGGAAAAACATTAAACATGCACAAGAGATAATCCGGCTGCTGGAAGCAGTTCAGCTGCCTGAAAAGGTAGCAATTATGCATATTAAGGCACACCGGAGAGTGAGCTCAGAATTGGAGGAAGGAAACGAGCTGGCAGATAGAGAGGCAAAGGAAGCAGCAAAATGTGAGGTAACTATTGAAGAAGCTCTGATCCCAGATGGACAAATTTCCCTTGAAGGTAAGCCAGAATATAATAAGAAAGACAGAAAACTAATCGAGGATCAAAAAGGGAAATATAACCAAGAGGGGTGGGCCATGATCGAGGGGAAGTTGGTAACCCCTTCCCACTTGTTGTGGTCACTAGTAAGGGAGGAGTATCAGAAAACACACTGGGGAATAGATGCCCTGAACACTTATTTGGTTGAAAGGATCGTTGCCAGAAATTTATATGCCACTATTATTCAGGTGACCCGATGTCGCTGTTGAGGCAGGACGGGAACGAAAGAACTCCAGTTCAGAAGGCGAGAAGAGAACTGATTTATTCCAAATACATCGCTCATTTTATAGAGCACATCGTGCAGACCAATTTCATTAGTCTTAAAGTAAAAACAACACGACAGTGTGATCTTTGCCTCCAGACTAGCCCCAAGAATACCCCCAGACCAAAACTCGGTCAAATTGGAAGGGGCCATGGACCTGGACAGCAGTGGCAAATTGACTTTTCAGAACTCCCAAGGAAAGGGGGGGTATAGGTATTTATTAATGTTGACTGATACATTTTCAGGGTGGCCAGAGGCATTCCCCACCAGAACTGTCAAAGCTCGAGAAGTGACCAGGGTATTATTACAAGAAATAATACCATGCTTCAGAGTTCCAGCCACAATATCCTTAGACAGGGGATCACACTTCATTTCCAGAATAGTGCGACAGATTAGTAGCCACCTGGGCATAGATTGGGAACTTCATACTCCATACACCCCCAATCGAGCGGCCAGGTAGATAAAATGAATCATCTGATTAAGCAGCAAATTGTAAGGCTGGGGCAGGAAGTTAATCTACCCTGGCCCCAAGCTCTTCCACTGGCACTCTTGCGGATTCGAACTAAACCTAGAACTAAAGAAAGGCTGAGTCCCTTTGAAATGCTTTATGGAAGGCCATATGGAATACAAAAGGGAACATCCACCCACACTGGGGAGGTAACATTGGCCACCTATATGGTGGCCTTAAGTAAACAGCTCAGAGAAATTGAAAAACATGTGGCTGGAACTCAGAGCAGGGAATTAGATGGACCAGTACATAACATACAGCCTGGGGACTATGTACATATAAAGCCTCTTACAGAAAAGACTTTGGAACCACAGTGAGAAGGACCATTCCAGGTGCTTCTCACCACCTTCACCGTGATCAAGGTCAAGGAGCAGAATGCCTGGATCCACCACTCTTGAGTGAAGAAAGCCCCAGAAGGCCCTTGGAGAGTGACACCAGGAGACAAAGAACTGAGACTAAAACTTACTTGGGCAAAATGAGTATATTGTGGCTGGGGGTAGCTTGTAATTTCATTTACAGAATTGTTTTGTGTATAATTATAATTGGAGTCTTGGAATTAGAAAGTACCTCTATCCAAACTGATGCTGAATGGCCTTGGTCCCAGGCTTTTAATCAGTATACTGGATCCATGGGAGAAACTTTTGAGATAAAAGATTTAAACCTATCCACTGTAGTAATCCACGGGAATCAGGTATATGAAGAGCAGGAGTGGCAGGAATAAGAACTGTGGACACTTCAAGGAATTAGAGGAGAAGAAATTAGGGTAGGATGCCAGGTGAACAATGGGACCACTCATGAGAGACCAGATGAAGTTAGTGTCTCCGCCTCTCCTGTATACAGGCACTGGGAGGTTTGTGATAGCCCAAGTAAATTAGATTGTTGGTGCAATTTCACATTAATTCAGCCTGTAGAAGTGATTTGTCTGTGGGCTCGTGATGAAGTCGGACTCTCATTTAAATTTAAAATAGATATTATACCTGTTACAACGACAAAACCACATACAACTCACACCAGTACTCAAGCATCTCAGACACAAACCACACTTGAACCTAAGGTATATGAAATAGGCTCATACGTAGTGAGAAATGGGTCAACAACAACTGTTGTTCAATCCAGAGTGGTCTCTCAAAAGTGTGGAAGTGCTAATGCAAATTAACATCTCAGAAATCCAGCCAGCCTGCTCCTCTTTCCTAAGAACATCCTTTGAGGGCTGGACAATATGGTTACAAAGACAAATACACCTCAGGAGCAAAATAAAAAGGGATCTAACTGGAATATTAGGGACAGGATTAGGAGTTTTAAATGGAATTGATTCAGAAATACTGATGAACAAGCTGGCCACTGCAGCAGGTGGTTTAACAAAATTGAAACAGCCTTTAGAGTCATCTCTATTGGCATTAGGAACTAGCCAGTGGCAGATTTCAAAAGTACTGCCAAAGTGGGAAAAGGCCAGGGACCAAGAGCACAAGTTAATAATAGAAGCGCTTAGTACAGTTCAAGATAATGTGTCTTTAGCTTTCAGCTGTATACAAGCACAGTTATGGATGCAGGCAACAGCAGCTTTGATCATATGGGAAGGAAGTGAAGGTGATTTTCCAGCTGAAATTCGAAAGATTGTCTGGGATAATGCGATTGATTCTGAAAGAAAGTTTCAATCCTGGTGGACTATGGTAAATTTTACATATGATCCTGCTTCTAATGTGGCCACTGCCTTTGTGCTTACTATACGTAATGCCACTGTTTATGTGATCCACCCCATCATCGCACTAGGATTAAATAATAAAAAAACAGTGCTCTACCCCTCAGAACATAGTGTGTGGGCAGGAAAGGTGAATGAAAAGTGGCAAACAGTAAACTTAAAATCTTGTGTTACTAGGGAACAACTAGGATTAATTTGTGAAGGCAATAGCATTAATGCCCAAGATGTGTGTCTTGACACTGAACAAAGTATTTGCCACTTTGAGATTCATCCAGTCACTGGTCAGAAAACTGTGCATGTACATACTGGTAAAGGTTGTGTATGCTTGAGAACTCTTTGTGCTATTGGAAAAATCGATAACAGTGATTTTATTTTGTCTACTAGAAATCATTCAAATTTTTGTATTTGCAATTTTGTTAAGATTAGCAGAAGTGATTTTTCGTATTTGGCCCCAGTGACATCCCACCAGCTGATTAAAACCAATCACACAATGTATCATAAACTATCACCCACTCCTATTGGAATGGACCTCACATTGGTAAAACAATTAACTGAACACCAAGACCTATTAGAGATTTTGAAGAAAATCCAAAAAAGCAGAGAGAAAACCCTAATTACTGTCCATCATGGTACCAAAGAAATAACCAGAATTCTGCAAAGAATAAAACAGAATGCAGATCATCACTGGTGGGATGTAATCTTTGGATGGTCACCAACTGCAAATGGGATTTTTAATAAGTTGTGTCACCCCATTGTAGTTTTATTGATATTAGTTGGAGTAAGTTTAGGATTATCCTTTATATTGCTAATTTGGAATTGGAGAATACTACAGCGAGTAGCTGTGTTAACCTCCTTATCAAATGTACATGGTAAAGCATTAAGGGACACATTATCGTAGTGATTTGCATTAAGTAAAAGAATTTACTTATATGTAGGAAAGGGGGGGATGAAACAGAGTAGGAATTTAAGAGTAGAAATCCATTTGGATTTAGGTGAAATGTGCCACGTAGTAGCTTGCTAACATGGGTAAAATATGCTGTTTAGTCTGCTAACTCTGCTGTGCTTGTAAAACTGCCCCAGCCAAGGAGAAAGAAGGTGAATCTCCAAGCTGAAGAGATAAGAGAGGCCCCTTGAACTCTGAAACTAAGAAGAAAAAACCAAAGCTAAGTCTGCAAGAGATGGACAAAGGGATTAGGGAGTTCTCTGTACAAGGACTAATTGCAAATTGTAACATGAAATCAGCAGAATGAAGACGCATGAACCAATTGTGAAATTCTATGCATATGTAAATTAGTAAGGGGTAATAAAAAAGGATCGGGAGTCCTCAGGGGCACATGTCCTTTGAAGGGGAACAATCCCCACATGCGCCCAGCGCTGTAATAAACATACCATCCCTACAAATCTTTATAGGAATTGTGGGGTTTTGATTTTTCTCTGTGTTTCACTATCTCAGGGCAGAGGGACACTGGAAGCGGGAATGTCTGCAGAGACAGCTGGACCCTCAGGAGGAGGAAGTCCAGAGGATAATGGAGATGGATTGCTAGGGGTGTCAGGGGGTCCCATTATACCAGGGACCCACCACACTGGAGCCCTTGCTAACTTTTAAGGTGGGTCCGGATCGAGAGGAGGTGTGTTTCCTGGTAGACACAGGGGCCTCTCGATCCACCTTGAATTTTATCACTAAGCAGGGGGAACTGTCAAAAAGATCTTTGATTATTCAAGGGGTGAGTGGAAAGGATGAGCGGGTGCATTTTATTCAGCCACTATTAGTAGATATGAGGAATAGGTTTCAAATGCAGGATTTTCTGTTTGTTCCTAATTGTGATTGCAATTTACTGGGAAGGGATTTGATGGCTAAAGTGGGAATGCAAATTAATATTGTGAAAAATGATACAGAGGTGTAAGACACGGTCCGAAGTTTCCCTCATCTGCCTCACAATTGTCGCAAGGACAGAGACTAAGACCTTGACAACCCTGACTGGAGTTCTGGCCTGGTTGAGGTGGATGTTTGCCAAGTGATTGTTTGCAGGTGTGCTTGCTGTGCTGCCACGGTACACTGCTTCGAGCAGGGACTGGCAATTAGTGGCTTGCCCGACATGTCAAGACGGATCTATTCACTGGACTACGAGGATTTCATCTCTCCATTGGTAGCTATTTCCCTCCCCCTCTTTCTCTCTCTATCCTTTATGTCCTTTCTAATCCTTCTATCGTATTTGCTGTGGACACTCAATAAAAAGTGCATTTGTTTTGATTGATACTGAAAATCCCCTCTCTGTTGTTTTTGCACTCTGAGATTGGTAAAATGAACCATCACAACCCCCACTTGTACTAGCAGATTGTGACAAGAGGCTAACACTGTGGTAACTGTGTAAAATGTCTGAGGAGGCTTATGCTGAAATAAACCCAGAAGTGTGGGCAGCCCCAGGGAAATATGGAAAAATAGATACAGAGCCTCTCCAAATTAATTTGAAGCAAGCAGGACAAGTAGTGTCTTTAAAGCAATACCCTATTTCGAGGGAGGGAGGGAGGGAGGGAGGGAGGGAGGGAGGGAGGGAGGGAGGGAGGGAGGAAGGAAGGAAGGAAGGAAGGAAGGAAGGAAGGAAGGAAGGAAGGAAGGAAGGAAGGAAGGAAGGAAGGAAGGAAGGAAGGAAGGAAGGAAGGAAGGAAGGAAGGAAGGAAGGAAGGAAGGAAGGAAGGAAGGAAGGAAGGAAGGAAGGAAGGAAGGAAGGAAGGAAGGAAGGAAGGAAGGAAGGAAGGAAGGAAGGAAGGAAGGAAGGAAGGAAGGAAGGAAGGAAGGAAGGAAGGAAGGAAGGAAGGAAGGAAGGAAGGAAGGAAGGAAGGAAGGAAGGAAGGAAGGAAGGAAGGAAGGAAGGAAGGAAGGAATTGAGTCCCTGCTAAAGGCAGGTCTTTTGAAACCATGTATGTCTCGCTATAATACTCCTGCCCTGCTGGTTAAAAAACCAGATGGAACTTTCAGAATGGTGCAGGATTTAAGAATAATAAATGAAATTGTCAAACCAAGTCTTCCCACAGTCCCAGATCCCTATACCATCCTGAATCGGATCCCTTCTTCACATCAGTATTATTCAGTACTGGATTTGAAGGATGCTTTCTGGGGGTTTCTGATTACAGAGGACAATAAAGAGTATTTTGCCTTTGAGTAGGAACAGGGGGAAGAAGGGAAAATGGTAAAACAACAACTGACATGGATGATGCCTAAAGAGACTACCTGGAACAGAGACTGGACAGAGTTAAAGGAATAAAGTAGGTATTTATTAAAAGTCCTTCAAAGGATACACCTTGGGCAGTACAAAAGCCCAGCCATGGCTCTACCCAAGATGGACGCAAAATGGACGACTAGTCGTGAGTTTTCACACTTGTATAAGTTTTGGTCTATTTACATACTGGGGTTAATAGTCCAATTATAGCTTCAGGTTATGAAGTCCCATCCTCCCAGATTGCTTTCCTCAATTTGCCATTGTTTATACCTTTTTGGGCGTGAAGCTATAATGGTGTCCTTGGTTCTCAGGCTGGGAAAGGATTGTTTTCTCTAACTAAACTGTGAAGAGAACTTGCTAACACTTTATATGCAGTTAAGAGTTACATGCTAAGGCAGTACAGAATCTGGAAAATATGAAAGCTAAAACTTAAGGCATCATGGACAGTCCTTCTGCAAGGATATACAGAGTCACTGGTTTTGTTTGGGCAAGCCTTGCAGAAAATATTGAGAGTTTACTCCATCCTCAGGAGTTAGGTTGTTGCAGTACATGGATGATTTGCTTTTATCAGGGGAACAGGAAAAGGTGGTTGAAGAGGCTATTGTGACGCTGCTTATTTTTCTTGCTAAAAAGGAAAGAGGGTTTGAAAAGAAAGTGCAGTTAGTAAAAGAAAAAAAAAATATTTGGGATACATTTTGGCTGGAGGTCTACAGTGTATTGATCCAGAAAGAATACAAAGAATTTTACAAGTACCCCAGACTAAAACAAAAAAAAAGGGTTGTGGCAGTTTTTCAGGGTTGGTGGGGTACTGCAGAGCATGGATTGAGGATTTTTCTGTTGTGGCCAGACCTTTATATGACTTTTTAACCCAAGACAGACCTAATGTCATGGTATGGACACCAGAGGGAGAGCAAAGCTTTAGAAAATTAAAAGACAAATTGGTTAACAACCCAGTCTTAGCTCTTCCAGACTCAGATAAGGAATTTGAGTTACATGTGGATGTTAAACAGGGCCATGCTAAAGGAATTTTGGTACAAGAGCACGGGGGAATATGGTGGCCTGTTGCTTATTTTTCTAAGCTGTTAGATCCAGTGGCCAGAGGCTGGCCTCACTGTCTACAGAATTGTGCAGACACAAATTTAATGGTAAATGAGGCCCAAAAACTGACAAGGGGGTGGATATCTGATTGTTAAAGTTTCACATAAGGTTAAAGCTTTGTTAACTGAAAGAACCTCTAAGTGGATGACCAGCGCTTGGTTATTACAGTATGAATCTTGTTTAATGGAACAGGAGGACTTAGAATTGAGAAACGGAGAAGGGTTTAACCCAGGTTCCAGTCTTAACAGCCCTGAAGAGGGGGGCTGGGAAAAAAACCTATGACTGCATTCAAGTGATAGACCTTGTCCTAGATTGCAAGGCAAGATGTATTCAATTGCCATCTGTTAGAGGTGTGGCAGTTATCTTCTCTTAATTGGGCAGTTTTCTTTATCTCTTCCACAAACCAATCCTCAGCCCCGGGAGACATCTGCTGTTAATGGTCTATTGAATGTCACTGCATGACTGATAAAAGTTGCAGCATCCCATTGTGAGATGCTCTGCTCAGAGGGAGGAGCCAAGCCTGGATATAATCTGTTTCTGGAACACCAGCATGGCTTTTTCTGCACTGGATTTCCTGGAGGAACAGCTGCCTTTTCCACTGCAGGAAGACTACACCCTTTTCTACAGGATCACTGCTCCAACAGAATCACACCTGTCACTGCAGAAGGACTGAAGCCATAATTCCCAATTGGACTGCTGCCAACACCCTGACTAACAGGGTGTCAGGTTGTATTCTGACTCTGTCAGTGTTGTTTTGGTTCACTGCATTGTTTATTTTATCTTTTTATTTTCTTCCCTAATAAAGAACTATTATTCCTGCTCCCATATTTTTGCCTGAGAGCCCCCCTTAATTTCAAATTTATACCAATTTGGAGGGAGGGGGTCTACATTTGTTTTGGTTTTTTTTTTTTCATTTCAGGCTCCTGCCTTCCTTAGCAGACACCTGAAACGCGGTGAAAAAGCAAAACCCCACAATTCCTATAAAGATTTGTAGGGATGGTATGCTTATTAGAGTGCTGGGCGCATGTGGGGATTGTTCCCCTTCAAAGGACATGTGCCCCTGAGGACTCCCGATCCTTTTTTATTACCCCTTACTAATTTACATATGCATAGAATTTCACAATTGGTTCATGCGTCTTCATTCTGCTGATTTCATGTTACAATTTGCAATTAGTCCTTGTACAGAGAACTCCCTAATACCTTTGTCCATCTCTTGCGAACAAAGGCAATATGGTGACTGTTCCCACATGCCGTGCCACATAGCTGCTGCAGACAAAGGCAAGATGGTGAGGGGCCCTCATGGATAGTGTTTCCCAACCCCCAGCCCTAGACAATGAAAAAACAATGAAGGGCAAACCCTGACAAGATAGATCGTCCACGTCATACTGTGCCGCCGCTCCGCTGGGCTCAGTTCCACACAAGTGCCTCCAATGCCGCTTTGAACCACTCCACTGTGCTGGGGGGAGCGACGGGGGGGAAATTGGTCCTGCTGTGGTGTTGACTCCGTGTTGCCGCTGTCCTTTCAGCACCATGCCTTGGGGTCATGTCTCAAAAGGAATGGGAGGGGGAGCGGCAGGGTGGCAGAGGGACTGGGTCTGCAGGGACTGATCCTTATGGCTTTCCACTGAAGCAAGAGAGGCCAAAATGGCACCCACTTCTACGAGTGCGCTCGTTTTCTTCCTGAAACCACTCTCCCCAGCGATGATGTGAATGGTATAGAAAAATAACTTAGCCACGCCCCCATGGCATTAAGCTCCATGCCCTCTCTGCAAACCAGGACATACTGTGAATACTTGGCTGACAAGAAGAGGCATTAAGCAGTTATTACTCTAGTGCAGATTAATATTCCCACAAGCTACCCAGAAACGTAAAGCTGTGCTGTTAGAGTAATTAAAAATGAAGTCATAACAAAATGCTGTGCTACCTTAATGGTCAAGCTAGTTCAAGCATTTTTCCATTTATCTACAGTCATAACCATATCAAATGTCCATCCTCACTTTCAATTTTGTATACCGGTATTCATAAACTCATATCTAAATTTTTCTTGTTAACTGTCCTCTAGAAATATCAAATACTTGGTCATAATTTAGGGCTCTTTCAGATGTTTCATCCACTCTTTAGTGAGGAGATCTGCCTTTTCCTTCTCAAACACAGCACAGAACTACTGTACCTTTTTCACAATCCTTCCTGAACACTGGACCCTATTTCCATCTTACAACCCTATCAGGCCTTCTGTATCATCTTTAGCAGTCTCTGTTCACTTCCTTTCTCCCTGGTGTTAAGGGCAATTTCTTTTCCTATGCAGACTTAATTCTGTTGAACCTCAGTTCCATGGACTTAAAAGCATCCTCTCTTAGGGTCTTCCACCACAGGCTGAGATGAGCAGAGCCTTGCCTATGTTTGAATGGATACCAGGTACAATCAAAAACCCTGCATTTCATCAAGGGAAGAGGAACACTGAAGAACAGCATGTGCTGTTCTACCTCATACAAAGCTGTTCTGCCCTTCACTTCCAGGTCCACAGAAAGTGGTGGACCTGGAGACATTTCCCCTCCCTAGTTATAGATCAGAGAAGTGCACTGAAAAGAGACACAATTTGTATGTCACTGCCCTTGGAAACACAAGTAATACAATTTTAAGAGTACTGCACATTTTAAAAAGTATCTGCAACTGTTTCATTATACTAACAGTGAAAAAAAAACTCGTTTCCCAGATTTTCCACAATTCTGTAGCTAATATTATAAAAAAGACACACAATCATTTACTGCCTAATTGAAAATCTTTTTCCCCACACTTAACTAACCTTGGATGGATTGAATGGCATCCCTAAATATGAAGAGCCTCTGAAGCCACATCGATCCAAATTTGAGCCTGGAAAAGGAAGAAAAATAAAGCATCAACTAATTAGCTTTGCTGAAACATTAATTATAAACCATAATTCTCCATTCAAGATAACAACCTGTTAGTTTAACACCATTTGCAGCATTGCCAGTATTTGCATATGTCCTTTCAGTATCTTCACAACCTCAGCTTGTTATCATTATGAAAAGGATAGAGAGCAATAAGGTCTCCCCTGAGCCCCCTTTTCTCCAGGAAAAACACCCCCAGCTCCCTCAGCTGCTCATCATTGGACTTGTGCTCCAGACTCTTCACCAGCTTCTTTGCCCTTCTCTGGACTCACTCCAGCACTTCAATGTCCTTTTTGTAGTGAAGGTCCCAAAACTCAACACTCTATTAGAGGTGTGGCCTCACCAGTGCTGAGTACAGGGAGACAATCACTGCCCTGGTCCTGCTGGCCTGACTATTTCTAATAGAAGCCAGGTTGCCATTGGCCTTCTTGCCCACCTGGGCACACTGCTAGCTCACATTCAGACAGCTGTTGTCCAACACCTCTGAGTCCTCTTCCAATGGGCAGATTTCCAGCTACTCTGTCCCCCAGCTTGTAGTGCTGCAGGGGGTTGTTGTGACCCAAGTGCAGGACACGACACTTAGCCTTATTGAACCTCATACTCTTGGCCTCAGCCCATCGATCCAACCTGTCCAGACCCCTCTGCAGAGCCTTCCTGCCCTCCAGCACATCGAAATTCCCACCCAACTTGGTGTTGTCTGCAAACTTGCTGAGAGTGTACTTGATCCCCCAGTCCAGATCATTGACAAAGGTATTAAAAAGGGCAGGACCCAATACTGAGCCCTGGAGAACCCCACTAGTGACTGGTCACAAGCTGGATATAACTCCATTCACCACCACTCTCTGGGCCCAGCCATCTAACCAGTTTTTTAGCCAGTGAACAGTACACCTGTCCAAGCCATGGGCTGCAGCTTCTCCAGGAGAATGCTATGGGAGACAGTATCAAAGGCTTTACTGAAGTCCAGGTAGATACATCCACAGCCTTTCCCTCATCCACTAGGTGGGTCACCTGGTCATAGAAAGAGATCAGGTTGGTCAAGTAGGACCTGCCTTTCCTAAAATCATTCTGGCTGCATCTGGTCATCTGCTTGTTCTGTACTGTCATGGTTGGACACTGGCCCAATACCAGGCACCCATGAAAGCCACTCGCTCACCCTCCCCTATAGTAAAAATGTGGCAACTTCAGATAAAGGGAAGAAATGATGATGTCTGGCTCCAGATCAGAAGGCTGAAGGATAGCTTTATTAAAACTATACTATATTACATTAATATACCATTTAAAGAGATACTATACTATTCTACATACTTACTTCTTACTTACCTAACTAACAATCTCATGACTCTCTGCTGAGTCTGAGACACAGCTGGATCCGATCGGTCATTGAACACAAACAACCTTCATCAGAATCCGATCAAGCAATCACTTCAGGTAAACAATCTCCATACCATATTCCACATGGGGAAAACAAAGGAGCGGAGATAAAGATTGTTTTCTCTTATTATCTTTGTGCTTCTCCTAAGACACAGAATTATGTCTCTCTGTCCAGAGAATGTGAATGTCACACTCCCCTGCCACAGCTGGGCAGAGGAGAGGAAAAAAAATTAACAAAGGATTCATGAGTTGAGATAATGTTGTGGTTTGACACGAAAGTGAGTTTTCTCAGGAAGTTGGGGTCAAAACAATCAGTGGTCAGACTTGAATATTGACACCTGTTGTGACCACTGAAGACATTGGACACGCCTCTGAGAACACAGGGGGTTAAAAGCAGAGAACTCCCGGGGTACTCTCTCTTTTGGTTCAGGTCAGCATAAGAGTGCAGACCTCCCCCACCCAGCCACAGGCTGGGCAGGGGAGGGAAAGCCATGTGGCCTAGGAGAGGTAGGCCCAGGGTGTGAAGGGACTGGAACCGGGTCGGCCCCTGTGGACAGAAGGGTGGAAAGAAACTGAGATGTCTTTGGTCCTCCCCCCCAGAGAGAGACAGAGTGAGAGAGACAGAGACTGTGCCAGCAGTAGGCTGGCAGAGGAGAAAGTGAAGGGGGGGGGTGGGGGGGAAGGTGCCCAGCCATGGGAGTTGGAGTTCTGGGAGCCAAGATTTCAGCTGTCCTGGGAGTCTGAGACTTTTAACCCCTTCTTGGACAATGAAAGCTTTGTGAAACATTAAGCCTCCTTGATCTGAAAGAGAAGAGAGATGGCCTGGGGCCCGAGATGTCAGAAGAAGATGGGGAAAGAATCCTAGGTGGGAGGAGATGATGGAGTGGCCTTGGCTGGACTTTTCTTGTATAGCCATAAACTGAACCAATTTCTCCTGCAACAGAGACTGGCTTCTTAGGGGGATGCAATGGTTTGAGCCAAGAGAGTGACCTGCTGCAGTGATTGCATGTGCAGGAGTGGAGCGAACAGAGAAGGATGAGGAGGGTGTGGTGGTGCCCTCTGTCTTCAGGGAAGAAGAAGATCTCTGTTCTCGAGACCCTCGGCCCCAGGGGAGGAGAAAATGGGGGGCGCTGTTGTCCCAAAATGAGAAACTGTTGTTCTTTGGTCCTTGGCAGAGCAGTCTCGGTCCATGCACAGTGGTGAGAGCACTGTACATGGAAGGAGGATGTCACGATGGCAGATTTTCTCTGTGTGGTGCCATATATGACATGGAAACACAAGAGGTTGCAACTGTGTTTCCTGGGGGGTCTATGGTGCAAGCGAGACTCCTCTCTCCCCTGATGGACTTAGTATTGATTATCTTAGGGGTGGTAAATTGATCGGGAATCCAAGTTTTGTCTCAATGTGCTTTGTTGGAAATTGGGTGGGGGGAGGAGGAATGTTTTGGAAGGTTTTCATTCTGAATTCTGTGTGTTCCCTTTATTATAGTTGTAGGTTAATAAAGTGTTTTTTCTTTATTTTTAAGCTCTAGCCTGCTCTGCTCTGTTTCTGGTCGCATCTCACAGCACTCATTTGGGGAAGGTGTATTTTCATGGGGGCACTGGCATTGCGCCAACATCAAACCATGACAGATAAGGACCAGGAGAAAACACTTCAAGGGCAAAACAGGCTCAACTTAAAATTGCAAAGTGAATTTATTACTGACAGACTCAGAGGAGGATAATGCAAAGTAAATTAAGCTCTTAAAACACCTTTTCCCCCCATGGGCTGCAGGTGTATCTCTACATCCCCTGTGGATCCTCATGGGCTGCAGGGGGACAGCTGCTTCGTCATGGTCTTCACCACGGCCTGCAGAGGAATCTCAGCTCTGGCACATAGAGCACCTCCTCCCCCTCCTTCACTGACCTTGGTGTTACCATGTTGTTTTCCCTCACATGTCCTCACCTCCTCCTCTTTTCTGACCAGAAGAAAAACTGTGTCTCCACTTTGGTTTGATTTTCTTCTTAAATATGTTATCACAGAGGTGTTACCAACCTCTCTAGTTGGCTCAGTTTGGTCAGCAGCATGTCCATCTTCAGAGCCATCAGGGATTGGCTCTGCTGGACATGGTAGAAGCTTCTAGCAGCTTCCCACAAGAGCTATCTTTCTGGCCCCCCTGCTCCCAAAAACCAGGCCATGCAAAACAAATACATGTACACACTATGTGATGGCACTCAAGAAGAACTGCTCCATAACCTTCCCCGACACTGAAGTCAGACTGAGAGGCCTGCAGTTCCCCAGATGCTCCTTCTGACCCTTCTTATAGATGGGCATTACATTGGCCCACCTCCAGTCAGCTGGGACCTCCTCGGATAACCAGGACTGATGACAAATGACGGCGAGTGTCTTGGTGAGCTCTTCTGTCAGCTCCCTCAGTACCCTTGGGTGGATTCCATCCAGCCCCATAGACTTGTATGTGTCTAAGTGGTGTAGCAGGTTACTGACCATTTCCCCTTGAATTAAGGGGGCTTCATTCTGTTCCCAATCCCTGTCTTCCAGCTCAGGGGGCTGGGCACCTGGAGAACAACTGGTCTTTCTGTTAAAGACTGAGGCAAGGGTGGCAATAAGTACCTGAGCCTTTTTCTAATCCTTTGTCACTATGCTTCCAATAAAGGATGGAGATTCTCCTTAGCCCTCCTTTTGTTGCTACTGTATTTATAAAAATATTTTTCATTTACTTTTTTGGCAGTGGCCATATTAACTTCTAGCTGGACTTTGGCCCTTCTAACTTTCTCCCTGCATAACCTCACAACATCCTTGTAGTCCTCCTGAGTTGCCTGCCCCTTCTTCCAGATGTCATAAACTTTTTCTCCCTGAGTTCCAGTCAAATGTCACTGTTTATCCATACCAGTCTTCTTCCCTGATGGCTTGTCTTTCAGTATATGGGGATGGCCTGCTCCTGTACCTTTAAGATTTCCTTCTTGGAACATATCAAGCCATCATGGACTCCTCTGTCCTTCAGGACTGCCTCCCAAGGGACTCTCTCAACCAGTCCCTTAAACAGCCCAAAGTCTGGCTTCTGGGCATCTGTATTGGGTCTGACTGAGGTGAAGTTCACAGCCCTTACAGTGCTGTGCTTTGCATTGGTAACTGAGTGTTGATAACAGACCAGTGTTTTGGCTACTGCCAGGCAGCGCTGTCCCTCTGACATTCCTTCCCCCACCAAAGGGGATGGGAGTGGGCAAGATTCTGGGAGGGGACACAACCAGGCCAGCTGACCCAAATTAACCAAAGGGATATTCTATACCATATGACATCAGCTCAGATATATAAGCTAAGGGAGAGAGGAGGAAGGGGTGGGCATTTGTGAGTTTTCAAGGTTTGCTTTCCGGAGGAACTGTTACACGTGCTGAAGCCCTGCTTCCTAGGAAGTGTCCAAACATTGCTTCTGATGGGAAGTAGAGATCGAGCTTTTTTCTCTTTAGATGTTGTGAGCACAGATCTCTGCTTGGTTTTTTTTTTTTTTTTTTTTTTTTCTGTAATAAAACTGCCTTATCTCACCCTGCTGGTTGTGCTCCATCTTATTCGCTCCCCTGTCCCAATGGGAAAGGGAGTGATAGAGCAACTGAGTGAGCACCTGGCACCCAGCCAGGGTCAACCCGCTACAGTGTCCAAGGTGGCAGTTCTGCTGCTCCCCTCCTTACTTCTCTGGGAATCAAAAACTCATCATTTCATGGTCGCTGTGCCCAAGACGGCCTGACCATCACATCACCCACCAGTCCTTCTCTATTCAGAAACAACAGGTCCAGTGGGGCACCGCCCCTAGTTGGCTCAGTCACCAGATGTCAGGAAGTTCTCTTACATACACTCCAAGTACCTCCTGGGACTGTTTCCTCTTGCCTGTATTTTGTTTCCAGGAGACATCTGGTGAGTTGAAATCCCCCACGAGAACAAGGGCCAGCAACTGTGAAACTTCTCCCAGCTGCTTACAGAATATTTCATCTGCCTCTTAATTTTGGTTGGGTGGTCTATAACAAATTCTCACTAGGATATCTGCATTGTTGGCCTTTCCCTTGATTCTTGCCCATAAATGCTCAACCCTAGTGTTACCATCAGTAAGCTCCAGACAATCGAGACACTCCCTAACATACAGGGCTACTCCATTGCCTCTTATTCCTTGCCTGTCCTTTCTGAAGAATTTATAGCCACCCATTGCAGTGCTCCAGTTCTGCAAATCTTCCCACTATGCTTCTGTGATGGCAACTATGTCATAGTTTTCCTGCTGCATCATGGCTTTCAGCTCCTCCTGTTTGCTGCCCATGCTGTGTGCATTGATGTAGATGCACTTCAGTTGGGCTAATGATCCTGATGCCTTTTTGCAGGGAAAAGCCTTAATTTCTGTGTGACCATTCTCAGGTACTTCCAGGTTTTCTGACACATCAGTAATCCTCGCATGCTTGCTGCTGCATGGATTTCCATCCCCTACCTCTGCTGATATGGCAGACCAAAGGATCTTGCTAGTACTCTGTCCCTCAAACACTGAGCTGCCACCCCGGCTTATCTCTAGTGTGCCTGGTTTTATCCCTTTCCCTCTTCAAATGTAGTTAAAAGCTCTTTCTATGAGCCCTGATAACTCCTGTGCAAAGATCTTTGGTCTCCTTTGAGACAGGTGTACCCTGTCTGTCGCCAACAGACCTGGTGTCGTGTAGACCAATGCTCCCATGACTGGAGTGCTGCAATGGAGGGATAAAGGCTCTTTAGGAAGGAAAGGCTGAGAAGATGAGGAGGGGGAGTTTTTCCTTAGGTGAAAGAGCAGTTAGAGTGCGTGAAGCTCTACCTGGGGATGGATGAGGAGACACCTTAAAGCTTATGGGTAAGAATTAAAGAGCAGACCAATGCAGGTGGCATTGTAATCTGTGTCTGCTATAGGCTACCTGACCAGGAAGAACAATATCAGGCCCTTTGCAGACAGCTGGGAGCAGCCTCATTTTCACAGGCCTTGGTCCTCATGGGGGACTGCAACCACCCCAATATCTGCCGGAGGAACGACACAGCAGGGCATAAGCAATCCAGAAGGTTCCTGGAGGGCATCAACAACTTCATGACTCAAGTGATAGAGAAGCCAACAAGGAGAGATGCTCTGCTGGACCTCATACTCACCAACAGCGAGGAGCTCGTTGGGGATGTGAAGGTCAAAGGCAGCCTTGGCTGCAGCGACCATGAGATGCTAGAGTTCAGGATCCTGAGGGGGAAGGAACAAGGCAAAAAAGCAAACTCACAACCCTGGACTTCAGGAGAGCAGACTTTGGCCTCTTCAAAGATCTGCCTGGATGAGTCCCATGGGATAAGGTCCTGGAGGGAAGCAGGGCCCAAGAAAACTGGTTAATATTCAAGCATCACCTGCTCCAAGCCAAGAGCAGTCCACCCCAACAAAGTCAGGCAAAAATGCCAGGAGGCCTGTGTAAATGAACAAGGAGCTCCTGGACAACCTCACACAAAAAGGAAACATACAGAGGGTGGAAGCAAGGTTGGATAACCTGGGAGGAATACATTGTCCAAGCACCCAGGGATGAGGTTAGGAAAGTCAAAGCCCACATGGAGTTAAATCTGGCAAGTGATGTTGAATTGCGGTGAAAAAATTAAGACTCTACAATTCTTAAAAAGATTTGTAGTGACGGTATGTTTAGTACAGCGCTGGATGCATGTGAGGGATCTTTTCCCTTTAAAGGACATGCGTGCCCCTGAAAACTCCCGATCCTTTTTTATTACTCTAGCTAATTTACATATTCATAGAATTTCACAATAGGTTCATGCATATTCATTCTTCTGATTTCGCATTACACTTACAGCTAGTTACACTTGTACTCAGTTTTTGTCAGAAAGTACAGAGAGAATTCCTGGGTCACTCTGCACTGTCTGTTTCAAGGTCTGAGGAGTCTTTCTTTTCTCTTATCTCTTTAGCTTGGAAATTTGCATTCCTTTTCCTTAGCTGGGGCAGTTTTTCTAGTGCTGCAGTTACCAGACTAAACAGCATATTTTACTTATGTTAGCAATCTAAAAGCGGCACATTTCACCTGAATCCAAATGGATTTCTACCCTGTTAAATTTTTACTCTGTCTCATTCCCCCCTTTCTCTGATGGTACGTAAATTCTTTTACTTAATGCAAATCTTTACATTAATAAGTGTCTCTTAATGTTTTATTATGTATATTTGACTTACTAGGTACAATTACAATAGCACAAGGCATTCTCAAGTATACATAACCTTTACTAGCATATACAAGCACAGTTTTCTGATTAGTGACTGGATGAATTTTAAAGTGGCAGATACTTTGTTTAGTGTTAAGACACACATTTTGAGCATTAATAGTATTGCTTTATCTTAGTTGTTCTCTAGTAGTACAAGATTCTAAGTTTACTGTTTGCCACTTTTTGTTCACTTTTTGTGCTCATACTTTATGTTCTGAGGGGTAGAGCACTATTTTTCATGATTTCAACAGTGGCATTGTATACAGTAAGTACAAAGGTAGCGGTCACATTAGAAACAGGATCATAGGTCACAGATGCTTCTGAGATTTTTTTATATAATCAGTAAATTTACTATAGTTTACTAGGATTGGAACTTTTTCTTAGAATTAATTGCATTATCCTAGACAATCTTTCAAATTTCAGTTGGAAAATTACTTTTATCTCTTTTTGTATGATCAAGGCTGCTGTTGCTTGTATCTAAAATTGTTCTTGTATAAAACTGAAAGCTAAAGGCACGTTATTTTGAACTATACTAAGCACTTTTACTATTAACTTGTGGTCTTGGACCCTGGCCTTTTAGGGATAACTCTGGGGGTTGTTTTAAGTTTGCTAGTTTACTTGCTGCAGTGGCCAGCTCTCTTATAGATCTAGTGTACGGATTAGAAATTGGGACTAAGGCTATTTAGTATCAATTATAATTATACACAAAATAATTCTATAAATAAAATTACAAACTACCCCTCCTTGCAATACACTCATTTTGCCTAAATAAGTTTTAGTTTATTGTCTCTTGGTGTTAATTTCTAAGTGGTTTCTGGGGCTTGTTTCATTTAAGCATGGTGGATCTAGGCATTTTGCTTCTTAACCTTGATTGCGGTGTAGGTGGTGAGAAGCATCTGGAATGGTCTTTCTTACTGTGGTTCTAAAGTCTTTTTTGTAAGAGACTTAATGTATACTTAATTCCCAGGCTGTATGTTATGTACTGGTTCATTTAGTTTTCTGCTCTGAGTTCTAGTTACATGTATTTTCATTTTCTTTGACTTGTTTACTTAAGGCTACTATATAGGTTTCTTGCACTATTTTGGAAATAAAATGTGATTTTCTGTCTGGGAATATTGTGACTGGAACTCTAAAAGTAGTATTATTTACTCTGGTCACTTTGACAGTTCTGGTGGGGAAAGCTTCTGGCTACTTTGAAAATGTATTTGCTAATATTCATAAATACGGACATCCCCCTTTCCATTGGGGTTTTGAAAAGCTAATTTACTACATCTGTCTAGATCCATGGCCCCTTTTAATCTGATCAAGTTTTGTCTGGGGGTATTCTTGGGGTTAGTCTGGAGGCAAGGATTACACTGTTAGTTCACTTGAGTGATAGTGGCATATAAATTCTTGGTAATGATCTTTTAAATCAGATATGTGTAAAAAGCTTGTGAAAACTACTACTTAAAAGTTAACACTTTATTTTGATGCACTCTGTAACACTGGCAGCCTTGGTCATTCTGGGAAAGGACCTGCAGTTTATAAAAGCTTTTAAGTAGTTAGGCTCCAGTGTGTTTTCTGGTTCTCTTCTTTTTCTAGTGACTGCACAAATGAGGAGGGATTACTAGCTTCCTTTCAATGGTAGCTCACTTTTCTTGGTTATATGTTGGGATCTGTGATATTTAAATGCTCCCGAGATTGTAGAAAGTCTCTGTCTTTCAGCCCTGCTGTCAAAGAAGGAGTCGTACTTAATCTGTGCTGGTTTTCAAGGTTGTTTATTTCTTCTTATCTAAAATATTTTTTCTCTGACCTGCAGCAGGTCTGTCTTGCAGGACAGCGTGCGGGGCTCTGCCCCTCAGTGGGGTTACTAATGTTACAAACATTATATACTAGAAACTACATGTGCTATATTTACAATAACGTGCCAATATCTATCACCCATGTTGAACAGTGTGTCCCCAGCCTAAACCAACAGAAAAATGCCAACACCACAGTGAAACATGGAGGGCATGAAGAAGAAGAAAAAGGACAAGACATGCCCAATTTTCCTACAACTTGCCCCCTTTGAACCCCTTATCTAGAATCCTAAAATTCTACTTTTGCAGCCGTGCCACACTAATTAATAATTTTATCAAACACTCAGACCTTGTAATTCATCCTGTAAGATTGAAAACTCTTTTCCATGGACAGAGATCAGAGACAGTGTCTCTTGGGGCTCTGTACAGGGGGGTTCCTGACCCCCTGCCAGGGTCCCAGACCTTCCAGGGCAGCCAGAGGGATGCCCTGGTGTTGGGGAAGATGAAATAGCAAGGCCCTATAAATATGAGGGCCTGGCAAAAGAATCAGAGAATACAGATATCGAGATGAAAACAAGGTTTGAAATACCAAACCTTCATTACTGAGCATCCCGAAAACAATAATGCAACCCCCCCTTTCTGATAGATCCTAAGGTCAAATGGAATGTCCTGTCTCACCCCCCAATGTATGGTTCATCCCTCACCTGTAACCCTCCCCTGAAGTATCCGATGTCTGTAACCCCATTGGCCCAAGTCCTGTCCCAGCCCACCTTGAAGCCCCCTGATAAGGTGTGGCCGAGGGACCGGACGCTCTCTCTCTTGGACCTTCCTGCTGGGACACCCACCTAGCACCATCTCTCTCTCCCCCCGCTCTCCCTGGGCCTGCCACGAGTTGCGGCTAGCAACTCTAAGCAGGGCCCTTCATCCTTTACAATAAACCCTATGCTCTAAAGACCGGGCCTCAGAGATCCTTCGTTACCACCCACCCAAACCGTCCTGGAGTCCAGCAATCCCCGCAGATTGGCGCCCAACGAGGAAGACCGACCCCCACAGACCGGCAACCCCACGTGTCTGAAGACCTCTTCAGCTTTTCTACCTGTGGGAGACTTCTCCATGGACGGTAACTAAATAACCAGTTGTAGCCTCCTAATCGGTGTCGTGAGCACGGCGTATCGTTGCTGAGCAACGTGGAAGCCGGAGCTCTATAACTTTGCCGAGGCAATCCTCGAGCACGGGAATTCGTTACAAGGTAGCGAGTACCTGTAGCTCTTGGAGGAATTTGCCTGGCAATCCTCGAGCATAGGCGGCCACTGCTGCGCGGCAGCTACCTAGAGCTCTCTGAGGAACCTTGCCGTGGCACCCCGCCACGTGCACTGAGCACAGGCGAGCACTGCTCTGCACTGCCCGCACTGAAGCTCTGAGTGGAGTCTGGAGGCCCCGAGCACGGAAAGACGTTCCTGAGCGACGCCTGAAACCGGAGCTCTGAGGGGGACCTCAAGCAGAGTCCTGAGCGCCGACTGGAGTGCCTGGCCAGCCCCCCACGTCGGAGTTCTGAGTGAGGACCCTGCCCCTGCGATATCGAGGTGAGCTACACTGGTGTAAAAATGGGACAATCCCACTCTGCCCCTGATCGGGATCTCTATAAGGAACTTAAGCATTCTTTACGCTGCAGTAACAGTACTTTACCTAAGCAAGAGCTTAAAAACCTTTTAGAATGGACTCTACTTAATTTCCCGAATGCGGACCATTCAGCCGTCTTTACCAGAGACTTTTGTGACTCAGTTGGAAATAGACTCTTTAATGATATTTCACACTGGGATTTGACTGGCGTTCCCCTTCTCCCGGCGTGCAGAGCCTTGGTTGAGCTGTTTGCTGCACAGCAAACGCCCGCGGCAGCTGCTCAGCCTGGCCACGCTGTCCCTGAAAATCCCCTCCATGCCGCCGCGAGTCCGCAGCGGAGCACGCCCCCCGCCTCCCCCCCGCGCCACGCGGCTGCGGCGTCCACGGCCCCTCCCCCCGCCCATGCGGTCGCGGCGTCCGTTGCCCCGGCCCCCCCACCGGACCCCGCGGCCCCTCCCCCCGCCCATGCGCTCGCGGCGTCCATTGCCCCAGCCCCCCCACCGGACCCCGCGGCCCCTCCCCCCGCCCATGCGGTCGTGGCGTCCGTTGCCCCAGCCCCCCCACCGGACCCCGCGGCCCCTCCCGCCGCTCCCTCCACCCCCGCACTCCCCACTCCACTAACCTCTGCTGTTCCGGTTGCCGCGGTTCGCCCCCCCCGCTCCGTGTCGGGCCCCTCCTCCGCCTCCGCCCCAGCGAGCCCGCCCAGCAATGTGATTGCGGCAACACCCCCCGCTGCTGGCGCTGCACCGGCCCCGGCCCCCCCTCCCCCCCGCGGCCCCGGCTGTACCCCCCCTCCCCCCCGCGAGTCCCGCCGCTCCCCCAGCCATGTGCTGTGCCTCTGTGGCTGCTGCCATCGCCGGCCTCCTGCAGAGTCACGCGGCCACGTTTCTGCAAGCAGCGCACGTTCCCCTCGCTGCCGCGGCGCTGGCGCTGCCTGACATCCCGCAGGCATCCGCCGCTTCTTTGCCGCCGGTGCCTTTTGCCGATTCCGCATCTACTGTGCTGACCACGGCAGCGTCCTTTGTGCCGCGGGACGGAGCGGTCCAGCCAGCCAAGCCGCCCTGCCCCTCCCGCGCGGTGCCTCCCCCACCGTTGTCACTGCCCCCCTCAGACACGCCCACCGCCATGGTCCCTGTTCCAGACCAGATTGCGAGCTACCAGCGGCTGAGCTCCACGGCACATACGCCGCCTAGCCCCCCGCGCCCTGTCCCCACTCCGCGCCGATCACTGGCCAGCCCTCCCCTTCCTACCACCGCTGCAGCTGCGCCGGGGACTGCGGACACCGCCGGAACCGCGAGAGCAGCCCAGCCCCCTGCTTCTCAGCCCCCCAGTGCACCGCTGTTTGCGGCGCCGCTGCCGGCTCGGAGCGCCGCGGCGCCGCTGCGGCCCGACCCGCCCCCATCGCGCAGGGATGCCCCGGGGCTCCACGCCGCGGCGCTGCCACCCCCTGCGGGCGGCGGCGCCCTGCCGTTCCCTTCTGTGGCCACAGACGCGGTCCCTGCTGCGCTCCCCGAGGCGGCCACCATGATGGCTCACCACGCGGACCCCGTGACACGCCCCCCGCATGCGCAGTCCCTGCGACCCTCGGAAGACCTGCCTCACGCCGCGACACCGCCGCCGCCCCCCCACGCCGCCTCCGCCACGCCTTTGATCCAGCCTCCCGGCGCCCACACGCTCCATGCTGCAGTCCACCCCCAGCCGACATCACCGTGCTCTCCCACGCCAGCACCATCGCTCCCAATTCCAGCTGCAGGACACCAGCCCGTGTCACCAGAACTTCAGGGATCACCGCATCTACAAGTGTCTCCGCCCACACCACCACCCCAGCCGGAGCCTGTTACAGACTCATCACAAGTGGCCCCCACTGCAGCGCGCCTCGCACAGCCTCTGGAAACTCCAACGCTACAGCCACCAGCAGTTCCTGCGCAGACGCAGCCTCCAGCCGCCCTTCACCTGCCTCCATCGTCACTGGGTACCGTGCCACAGCCACCGCACCCTGCACCTGACCTAAGCAGGACTGGACTACAGCCAAGCACACAAACCGTGCAACGAGAAGGGGGAGGGTCGAATGTGACACACATAGAGAACTGTATTGCATTTCCAAATGCCAACCCTCTTAATGCTGAAAAGTCACCAGCATCAATCACAAATTTAGAAAATCCCCAGAAAAGTTTTGACAATCTTCAACTGACAGACTGGAATCAAATCACACGTGACATTTGCAAAGAGGAAAGCCTAAACCCTATAGCACTGCCTGTGATATTCAGCCAGCAAGCCGGTGGTCCCAGAACTTGGACAGCTATCCCATCTCATGAGGTGAAAGAATTGCGAAAAGCAATAAAGGACAATGGTATCTCCTCTCCATATTTTAGACAATTGCTGAAAAGTACCCTGGAAGGACATACACTCACACCAAATGACTGTAAAAATCTTGCTGCTATAATTCTTACAGACTCACAGTATATACTATGGGAACTTAAATGGAAGAGACTGCTTACAGGGGTACTAAACACTTATAGACAATGTACTGATGCAGACCTTCGCGCCCTCACCCTGTCTAAATTAATAGGTGACCCACCGGATGACCAGAATGAAAATCAAGTGAATTTACCCAGAATGGTGTTAGATGACATCAAAAAGATGGCTCGCAAGGCTTTTTTGCAAGTTCAGCCTGCAGGAACTTTTGAAAAAGCCTACAATCTAATTAGTCAAGAGTCATCTGAACCATTCACCTCATTTGTGGACCGGGTGATCCAAGCAGCAGAAAGACAATGCGGTGATGATATAGCCCGTCCAATAGTGATACGGGACATCATTGAAAATAATGCAAACTTGGAATGCAAGAGAGTCATCAAAGCCCTGGGAAAAGAAAGACCTACAGTGCCTGAAATGATTGATGCCTGCAGCAAAATTGGGAGCCCACAGCATGTAGCAACAGTTCAAGTAAATGAACTTGGAGAAACTCTGGGAGAGAAAATTGCAAGGGCTCTTACAGCACAGGCAGCGCAAGCACAAGCACAAGCAGCACAAGCAGAGGCACGAGACCAAAAACTTACTGAAATCCTAACTGCCTTGCATCTAAGTTCCCAGCAAAGAGACAACACTGTGGCTGTCATGCAAGCTGCTGTACCTCCAGGACCTTGCTACTTCTGTAAAAAACCTGGCCACATCATGAGGGATTTCCCAGAGGTCGCACGAAGTGCACAAGCCACCGATCGCTGCTCTATCTGCAAGAAGGGAAAACATCTTGCCTGGCAGTGTCGATCCAGACAAGATGTAAGCAGGAAATACAATCCAAAAAACTCCAAGGTGAGCGCGCAGCGCCATCGCGCGATGAAACAAGTAATGGCACCCCAAGCTCCCGAGGCAAAATTTGTGAATACCCTGACCCAGAAGCTCTTCGCTTCATCACCAGCACAATCCCAAGTTATGACCCAAGCCTACTACCCCCAGGGACCTGGTGCACTTTGGCAACCTCCAAGCCAACAACCTTTTTAAAGGATGATGGCTATGACTATATTTCAACAGGGATTACTGGGCCTTCACAACAAAGACAAGACTTTTTAGTTGTTGGTAAAGAAAGGAATAGCATCTTGGGACTGCTTGTTTTGCCTTGTGTAATGTCTGTTAACTGTAGTGAAGAATTACTGGTGCTAGCCAATGCCTGCTACCCCCCATTGCATATTCCACCTAGAACCCCTATAGCTATTGCTATAGCACTGCCTATGGGGACTATGGATCAAATGCCACCACGCTGTTTCCCAGTTGCTTCTGAAAATCCTGAAGTTCTATGGGTTCAACACATAAGTCAGCAACGACCAATGCTAACTTGTGAATTGTCAAATGGTGGGGTTCAAGTTTACATCAAGGGGATGATTGATACGGGGGCGGATGTCTCTGTGATCTCTTCTTACTGTTGGCCAACAGACTGGAAGTTGGTCATTCCCCCAGGTACTCTCACAGGCATTGGAGGTGTCACTCCTTGCTTGCAAAGTGAATCTGTGATCAACATTACAGGGCCTGACAAGAAGAGAGCGTCAATCCGTCCCTATGTAGTGCAGAAATCCATCACAGTGTGGGGAAGGGACTTACTTTCTGAATGGGGAGCAAAATTGAACTGGGTTTTTCGTAGGGGCCACTAAAGCACTCAGCACCCTGAAACTGACCTGGAAAACTGACACCCCTGTCTGGGTCGACCAGTGGCCCCTGCCAGACAATAAGCTGAGTGCCCTCAAAAATCTACTGGCCGAACAACTGCAAAAAGGCCACATTAAGCCCACTAACAGCCCCTGGAATTCACCTGTGTTTGTGATCCATAAGAAAACTTCTGACACTTGGCGATTGTTACATGATCTCAGAAAGATCAACGCAGTGATTGAGAATATGGGGCCTCTCCAACCTGGCCTGCCCAACCTTTCTATGATCCCGAGAAACTGGCCACTTGTCATCATTGACCTAAAAGACTGTTTCTTCAACATCCCACTGCATCCGGATGACGCTCCTCGTTTTGCCTTTTCCGTTCCAAGCACAAACTTACAAGAACCACTCCAGAGATACCATTGGCTAGTTTTGCCACAAGGGATGAGAAATTCGCCGACTATCTGCCAATATTTTGTGGCCCGCGTGCTGTCTCCAGTCCGCGCACAGTTCCCACAGTCAGTTATTCTCCACTACATGGACGATTTGCTCATTGCAGCACCAACACAAAAACAGATGGAAGAGACCCGTGATTGTACTGTTGCTGAGATCAAAAAGGCTGGACTGGTAATATCCGAATCAAAAATACAAGAGACTGCTCCCTGGAAGTATTTAGGTTGGAAACTAACAGAACAGTCTATTACTCCTCAAAAGATACAAATCCGAACTGATGTTTGTACCTTGCAGGACTTACAACAGCTTTTAGGGGAAATTAATTGGGTTAGACCTGTCCTTGGAATCACTGCTGATGAACTTTCCCCACTTTTTGATTTGTTGAAAGGGGACAATGACATCAGATCCCCTAGATGTCTCACTCCAGAGGCTTACAAGGCCCTGGAAAACATTACTGATGCTCTGCAGAACAGGCAGGTGCATCGCTGTGCTCCTGATAAACCCTTTTTCCTTGCGATTTTAGGAGAAAAGCTGAGACTGTGCGGTCTCATTTTTCAATGGGATTCTTCTCACAAAGATCCATTGCTAATAATTGAATGGGTTTTTATTTCTTACAGGTCGCCAAAGACAATCCTCACACCTCTAGAAATGATGTCTCAAATCATCATCAAAGGCAGAGCAAGGCTTCTTTCTATAGCAGGTCATGAATTTGCAATTATATATTTGCCCATGAAGAAAGCCTATTTTGACTGGGCAATGCAAAAATCAGAAGATCTGCTGTATGCTTTGCTCGATTTCCCAGGCACTTGCTCTATTCATTATCCATCACACAAAATGATCAAAGCTAAATTATGTTACAAAGAAAAACCCCTGATCAGTGAAGAACCCTTAGATGCGGTCACTATCTTCACTGATGGGTCAGGGCGAACGCACAATTCGGTTGTTACATGGCAAAATAAAAATACTAAGTCCTGGGAACAGGATGTTCAAAAAGTTGAAGGTTCCCCTCAGATTGTCGAATTGGCAGCAGTTGTAAGAGCATTTCAGCTCTTTCCAGAACCTTTCAACTTGATCACTGATTCGGCATACGTTGCTAATATTATTAAGAGAATTGAAGGATCTGTTCTAAAGGATGTGAACAACGACAAGTTGTGTCTTTGGCTCACCTGTCTCTATCAAACCTTATCACACAGAATTAATCCTGATTTTGTTTCTCACATCAGAGCTCATTCTGGTCTTCCAGGATTCATGGCAGAGGGAAATGCACGAGCTGATGCACTGGCATCAGCAACGTCTGATGAGGAAGGTGCAGCAGGCTTTGAAAATTCCACCTCAGTGCTTGCTGCAACCACCTTACCTAACATTATTGAACAAGCCAAATTGAGTCATGCATTTCTGCATCAAAATGCACAGGCAATCAAACGAGACTTTCGCATTACCCTAGAGCAAGCACAAAATATTGTACGGGCTTGCCCAAAATGTCAGCATGTTCAGCCGGTCCCCTCTTCAGGAGCCACCAACCCACAAGGGTTGGAGAGCTTACAGAAATGGCAAACAGATGTTACTAAGTACCCCTCTTTCGGGAAATTCAAAAATATCCATGTCTCCATTGATACATTCTCAAACACAGTTTTTGCCTCTGCACATACAGGAGAAACAGCTAAGCATGTCTGCCAGCATTTTTCACAAGCTTTCTCCTATTTGGGTGTCCCCCAAGAAATCAAAACAGATAATGGCCCTTCATATGCTTCACAAGAATTAGCTGCGTTCCTGAATGACTGGGGTGTTCGCCATACATTTGGCATTCCTTACTCTCCCACGAGTCAAGGTATAATAGAAAGAACACATCAAACCTTGAAACGCATTTTAGATCAACAGAAAGGGGGAGAAGACCAGGCTGCACCTCAAAGGAGGCTGAATAAGGCTCTGTATGTTTACAATTTTCTAAATAGCTCTGCAGAAGAGCCTGACCCCCCCATTTACAGACACTTTTTGAACAACAAAAAAGCAAAACTAAAAGAGCACCCCCCCGTTTTGATTAAAAACTTAGATTCAGGACAAATAGAAGGACCATACAATCTTATAACATGGGGAAAGGGGTTTGCATGTGTTTCCACAGGTGGAGGACTTAAGTGGGTCCCAGCAAAGAACGTGAAGCCCTACCACACATCGAAGCCCGCTGACACCCTCACATCAGCCAGTACTTCCACAAGTACAAACCAAGAAGCAAGCACCCAGACCTGAGCTGCGCAGAATCATCAGGAGAAAGTGATCTGCCAGGAACAGCTCAAGAAAAGAATGAAGTTTTATCGTTTGCGCGCGTGCATGTTGCTTTTGTTCTTTTGTTTTAGTTTTTGTAGTGAAGCTTTACCTGTAAGTCAACCAAAGACGAATGTCTGGGTTGCTTTAGCCAAGTCCGCAGGCTCTGATACCATCTGTCTATCTGACACAAGCCCTGACAAACCTTTTTCAACCTGCTTAGTTGGGGTACCTCTTCCAGAAGGTTTTGATAATGTTACTCTTGACAAATACTGGCCATATGACGATCATCACGTATCTCCCACTCCTAGCCAAAGACACCAAACTTATATTGATAATTCTAAAATTGATAAATCTGACCTTCAAGAGCTAGAAATCCTAGGCTCATTAACTATGGACACCTGCTACTTCTTTCATTTCCTAGGTGAAGGCGGCCCTTATTTAAACGTTACTCCTTATCACCCAGTTTATAGCAATATAACCTCTTGGTGCAATCAAACTAAGCTTCTCATATATGATGAGCCTTACGCAGATCGTTTTAACAAACTTCCTATTCGATTTCCTAAAGGAATTTGGCTCATCTGTGGAGACAGGGCCTGGCAAGGTATACCTTCAAAAATAGATGGTGGCCCTTGTGCCATGGGGCAACTTACAATAATTGCTCCTAGTGTAAAAAGGGTGGTAAAAAAGAAAGGCAGGAGGATTAGATCCTCCTGGGGACATCAATATGAGAACGACTGTGATAGTGATTTTCACCCTTGGAGCTCAGGAAAATCAACTCTTATAAGTGTTTTTCTACTTCAGATAAGTTCCTCGATTGCATTGAAACAGTTAAACAAGTTAGGGTGTTGGCTCAGTAAAGAAGTAAATGCTACCTCTACTATAATCAGTGATTTGCTAACAGATGAAGAAGCAGTGAAACATGCCACTTTACAAAATAGAGCTGCTATTGACTTTCTTTTACTAGCACATGGACATGGCTGTGAAGATTTTGAAGGATTATGTTGTATGAATCTGTCTGACCATTCTGTTTCCATTCATAAACAGCTACAAAATTTGAGGGATTTAGCTAACCAAATTACAACAGATAGCCCATCCTGGCTAGACGATTTGTTTAATGGTTGGAGCTTTGCACCTTGGCTAAAGGAACTCTGTAAAGTAGGTTTGATTATTCTGATAGTGATAATTGTAGTTTTAGTAGCAGTACCCTGTATACTTCAGTGTGTGCAGAACATAATGAGTAAGACAGTATCTAGCATCTTAGTTGTTCATCAGAATGGGGGAGATGTTGGGGAAGATGAAATAGCAAGGCCCTATAAATATGAGGGCCTGGCAAAAGAATCAGAGAATACAGATATCGAGATGAAAACAAGGTTTGAAATACCAAACCTTCATTACTGAGCATCCCGAAAACAATAATGCAACCCCCCCTTTCTGATAGATCCTAAGGTCAAATGGAATGTCCTGTCTCACCCCCCAATGTATGGTTCATCCCTCACCTGTAACCCTCCCCTGAAGTATCCGATGTCTGTAACCCCATTGGCCCAAGTCCTGTCCCAGCCCACCTTGAAGCCCCCTGATAAGGTGTGGCCGAGGGACCGGACGCTCTCTCTCTTGGACCTTCCTGCTGGGACACCCACCTAGCACCATCTCTCTCTCCCCCCGCTCTCCCTGGGCCTGCCACGAGTTGCGGCTAGCAACTCTAAGCAGGGCCCTTCATCCTTTACAATAAACCCTATGCTCTAAAGACTGGGCCTCAGAGATCCTTCGTTACCACCCACCCAAACCGTCCTGGAGTCCAGCAATCCCCGCACCCTGGATTCCCACAGTTATATGTCCCTTTTGATTAGTATTATTATTATATTCTGGCTTACCTTTAAGGGAAATCAGTCCATAATTGCCTCACCTTTTGCTGCTTTCTTTGCCTTTCTGTCTACTAGCTCATTTATTTTTTCCTAATTCTGAGCTCACTCTCTGATGTGCTTTAATATGCATACTTCGAGCCACTGGATTATCTCTTGTGCATGTTTGATGTTCTTTTTTTGTGAGGTTAGCAGTTCCTTCTCTTTCTTGACAGCTCTATGTGCATGCACAACTCTGAATGCATATCTAGACTCTGTATAAATGTTTATTCTCTATATTTTTGCCATTTCCAAGGCACAGGGCAGTGCAATAATCTCGGCCTTCTGTGCAGAGGTGTCTGTTGGTAAGGGTGCAGATTCTATTACTTTTCTGGTAGTGATTGCATATCTAGTATGTCGCTTTCTACTGGCAACGTACCTACTCTTGTCAGTGAACTAGGTCTCTGCATTATTTAAAGGAGTGTCTCTTAAGTCTGCATGGCTGGAGTAAGTAGCTTTAGTAGTCTCTAGGCAATAGTGGTGTACTACTTCTCTTTGATTTCTACTGAGAAAAGAAGCTGGGTTGACAATGTTAGTTACTACTTTCTCTATATCATCTTGTACTATGATGGCTTGGTACTTCAGGAACTTCTGTGGTGAGAGCCAGTGGCTGTCCTTTACTTCTAGTACTGCGAACACTGTGTGGGACACCAGTACAGTCAATTTTTGTTCTAGGGTAAATTTGCATGCTTCTTGTATATTTAGCAGGACTGCGGCTACAGCTCTGAGATAACTTGGCTATCTTTTGGCATTGCATCTAGTTGCTTGGAAAAGTAAGCAACTTCCCTCTGGTATGAATTCAAGTCCTGAGCCACACGGGACAATAGAAAGAATAGTTTACTTACATCTGGAAGTCGCAAAGCTGGAGCTGACATGAGGCACTCTTTAGCTGGTGAAAGGCCCGTGTGGCTTCCTTTGTCCACTGGAGATCTCTAGCTGACAAACAGTCTGTAATTACAAACCCACAGCTGGCACCACCCTGCCATGCCTGTGTCTTTTTCTTTAATACTCTTGTCATGGTTTGACACTGGCGCAATGCCAGCGCCCCCATGAAAATACACCTTCCCAAATAAATGCTGTGAGATGTTATCAGGAACAGAGCAGAGCAGGCCCAAGCTTAATAACAAAGGGAAAAAAAACTTTATTAAACTACTACTACAGAGGACACATGGACTAAATCCAGGATGAAGACCTTTTAAAACACCCCTCCTCCTCCCAATTTCCAAAACACCCACCATGAAACATCACCCGGGATTCCTGATCAAATTACCACCCTTCAGATAATCAATACTCAAACTATCAAGGGAGAGAGAAGTCTCTCTTGCACCACAGACCCCCCAGGAAACACAGTTGCCACCTCCTGTGTTTCCCTGTCACACATGGCAACCGCCCGGAGAAAATCTGCCAGTGTGACACTCTCCTTTCCATGTCACAGTGCTCTCACCACCGTGCATGGACAGACTGCTCATAGGGCTCCTTTAAGGATGCTTTGCCACGGACCCAAAGATACAACAGTTCAGCTCCTCATCTTGGGACTACAGTCCCCCCCATTTTCCCCTGGGGCCAAGGGTCCAAGAACAGAGATCATCTTCTTCCTGAAGACAGAGGACATCACCATTCCCTCCTCAGCTTTTCTCTGTTCTTGCCATTCCTGTGCTGTTAGTTGCTGAAGCAGGTCTCCTTGGGTCACCACTGCATCCCCCTAAAATGCAGTCTCTATTGCAGGAGAATTTGGTTCAGTCTATGGCTAACAAGAAAAGTCCAGTCAAAAGCTACTTCATCATCTACTCCCACCTAAATATTTTTTCTTCTAACATCTCAGGTCCCGGACTGTCTCTCTTCCACTATAAATCGAGGAGGAGTAATATTTTACAAAGCCCTCATTTCCCGGAAAGGGTTAAAAGTTCAGACTCCCTGGATGGCTGAAATCTCTGTCCAGCATCCCGTCTTCCACGCTGGGCATCATCCCCCCCCTTTCTCCTTCTCCTTTGCCGGCAAATTTCCAGGTGCTGTCAAGCTCTCTGTCTCTTTCCCTCTGGGGGGGGAGCTAGCTCGGTTCCAGAACTTCAGCCCCTTCGGCCTACCTGGACAAGGCTGCATGGCTTCCCCTCCCCCACCCAGCCCGTGGCTGGGCAGGGGAGAGTATGCACTCTCTGAAGACCGGAACCAAAGAGACAGTTCTCCTGGGAGTTCTTGCTTTTAACCCCCTGTGTTCTCAGAGGCGTGTCCATACTTTCAGTGGTCACTCCAGGTGCCAATATCCAAACCTGACCACTGATTGGTTTGACCCAACTTCCTGGAAAAAAAATTCACTTCCATGTCAAACCACGACACCTCTGTATCCTTGGAGTTCTATGAAATTTGAAAGGCTTCTTTCTTTTTTCTGTGGAGTTTCCTAGAACTCTGGTTCTTTGAAAGTTGTTCTCCAAACAGAGTGGGGGATTTTGAAGCCTTGAGGCACATGGACCATGTGAGCTAGCTTTTGTGCCCACTTTAAGGCTTTTCTATTCAAATGTAAAAATTTTCTGGTTGGTTTTGTGGATAGGGAGGTAAAAGAAAGCATCTTTTAGATCTAAAATAGTAAATTAGGTTAGTTGAGGTGTTAAACAAGTTAGTAAGGTATATGGATTTGCTACCACAGGATATAAATCTTTTGCTATCTAATTGACAGCCCTCAATCTTGTACTATCAATTATTGGGCTGATTTCTTCCCTATTTTTTACAGGGGGTACTACTTAATTATCACTGGTTGTGTCTCTTTCTTAAGCTTGATTACTTTGGGGGGGGGGGGACGTTCTTTGTCCTCCCTGGTACATCAGAGGCCCATACCCCTGAAAATACTTGTCCTAATATATCTTCACTAATTTCCTCCTTATTTTCAGTGGCTGTTAATGTTAAACTTACTACTTCTATGTACTTTTGATCATTTACCTCTAGAGTAACCTCTTCATTCTAGAATGTTTAGTGATTTGGGTATATATAAAAACTTGTAAATAACCCATTGTGACTTTAAAGGTTTGTAAAAGTATGCCTTCTCAGACTGGCCAGTCATTCTTACTAAAGCTTTATTTAAAACTGAATATATGGCTTTTGTATCAACTAAAATTCTACCCTTTCTTTTCTCTTGGTCTCACTGCCTCTTGCAGAGGGGTCTGTTACTTCTTAGTTCTGGATGAGATTGAACTGCCAGGAGGGGGATGGGTTCGAGTGGGTATACCTTTGGAGCCTGAGTCCTCTTTTCTTTTGGGGAGGTCCTCTTCATCCTCCGTTACCTTAGGAGGAGCCTTTTACAAATCATATATGTTTTTCTGTTTTAGGATGATAAGCTTTGTCTGATTTCATACATTGCTGCTTTATATGGCATGCTGAACAACACATTTGATTTGCCTTCTCTTTGCTCTGTTTTCTTTTTTAAGAGCTAACACCAGTGGGTCAGAGGGAACTCTGAACCCACAGTTACTCTGCCATTTTGGCTGATTCTTTAAGGTGAAAAACATATCAGCATACAAGACCTCACCTTATTTGCTCTGGTTAGTTCTCATTCCTTATACTATTTTGTTTCTACCTAAGCCTCACAGTCTTTTTTCAGTTTTTCTCACATGCAGACCTCTAAGTGGCAGGTATCAGATGCAATCCTCTACACATAAGCTTTAAGATCTTAGGTTCTGAATTGGCTTGATCAGGAGCTTTCAATTTACACTTGGGGCATAGAACAGCAATATGAGCCCCTCTCACAAACTCTGTATTGCAATTGTACTCATGCAAGGTGCCAGCCTCTCAATGCACCAAAAACTCCCTTTCACAAAATCTCAGTCTTTTCTAGTTCTCTTCTTGCACAATCTAATTAAAGCATTGTTTCTACTGACACTTACTTTGTTGCCCTGCAAAAGGCTGTGCCTGATACGGCAAAAACTCTGATATGCTCACAAACACAGACACCCCCCCCCCATCGTAAATTCCTGAGAGTCAGGACTTAAGCTGCTGTGGGGGGGAAGAATCAAAATCTTAATATCTCCACAAACACAACCATACAATCTTGAGAATCAAATTACTACAAAGCGGGGGAACAACTACACAAACTTACTGGGAAAGGTGGTATCTCTTAAAGTGCCCACTTTTCTCAACGCAACACAGCATACAACACTTCAGCACTTATTCACACCAGCTTCCTCTGGTCCCCACACACTCTGGACACAATCAGAATAACAGCACACAGTAAAATTCTAGGAATCAAGTCTGAACTACTGGGGCAGAGGAACCCCCCCTCCCCAGTTCATCTAACCATGGTTAAAATGCGCACAGTCTACACAAATTACCACCTTTAAACACAGAAAAAGTCCTCACCCATGTTTCTCTACTTGTTCCACTTCCCTGTGGGGCACTCCCTGCCCCCACAGCTTATCCCAGCTGGCACCCTGGGCCTCACTCAGCCGCTTCAGATGCGAGTAGAACTTCCCCTCCCCTCCCCTGCACCGCGGGTACACCCACTCGTTCGCTTGTTCACTCCCTTTATACACTACCTACTCACACGATTACAACACATTAACCACACAGTGTCCAGACACTACAAGCACACAAACTTCAGGTTCACTCAATTTCACCCCTAGAAGTCGCTAGCGGCCACTCTATTGGAACAGTGGACCCGTCTCCAGTTCAGCCGCCCTATCGGCTGGGCTGCCTACAGGCACAGGAACGAGGCTGGGCACTCAAACGTCTTTGAGTGACTTTCCAGCAGTCCTGTCTCTCTCTCTCTCCCCAAGGCCCTTTCGATATATAACATTTATCTGCACGCCAGCAGGTTGTTGTCTGTCTCTACAGGTGGCAAACCGAGGCAGAGTGGAGCTCCCTCCAGGGAAATTCCCCGGGGCATGCTAAGGAGGGCCGTTCTCCCCTCTGCCCCTGCGACGACAGAAACTCTCCTGGCTGGCTCGTCATAATGAATTGCGGTGAAAAATCAAGACCCGACAATTCTTATAAAAATTTGAAGGGACGGTATGTTTAGTAAAGCGCTGGATGCATGTGAGGGATCTTTCCCCTTTAAAGGACATGCGTGCCCTGGAAAACTCCCGATCCTTTTTTATTACTCTAGCTAATTTACATATTCATAGAATTTCACAATAGGTTCATGCATATTCATTCTTCTGATTTCGCATTACACTTACAGCTAGTTACACTTGCACTCAGTTTTTGTCAGAAAGTACAGAGAGAATTCTTGGGTCACTCTGCGCTGTTTGTTTTATGGTCTGAGGAGTCTTTCTTATCTCTTCAGCTTGGAAATTTGCATTCTTTCTCCTTAGCTGGGGCAGTTTTTCTAGTGCTGCAGTTACTAGACTAAACAGCATATTTTACTTATTAATACTTACAGCATTCCACGCTGTCGCAGACATAGGACTTCCACCACCATCCTATACAACCATTAAGCAAGAGGCAAAAGAGACTTTTATGAGTTTTCTAGATCGCCTTAGAGATGCAATTGATTGAGTTCCGGGAACGTCTTCAGATGTAAAAGCTGCGCTGGGGATGCAACTGGCAGTGGATAACCTGAACTCCACCTGTAAGAGGATCTTGCAGACCTTGCCTCGAACTGCCACCTTGGTGGACATGATAGAAGCTTGTTCTAGGGTGGGAACTCCAGAGGAAAAAGCCACTTACCTAGCAGAAGCGATGGCAGTTGCCCTTAAACCACTGGTACAGCAAGGAAAAGGCGACGCCAGCCTGAAATGTTTCAACTGTGGTAGACATGAATGCTTTAAAGCCCAGTGCTGAACTAAAGCTGTGAAGACAAGTAGGGCAACAGCGACATCTACTGGTTTCACGGGAAACTGCAATAGATGTGATAAATTTGGTCATCGAACCAGAATTTCAGTCGAAATGCAAGAAAGATGGAACACCGTAGGGAAACGGGAAACAGAGCGTGAAGGGGGGGACGTGCAATGACACAAATGCTCCCTCACAACCAGGCGGCTGCCTGGACATCCTCCACTCAGCAACAGCAGGGAGTGCAGGAGTGGACTTGGATACAGCAATAGAAGCAACCCTGGAAAACACCGATGCACAGGTCATCTCATCAACAGCAAACAGACCCTTAGGGCATGGACTTAGTGTCCTGCTGATAGGGAGATCATCCACATCAAAGCAAAGCATTTTTGTTTTGCCTGGACTAATTCATGCAGATTATTTAGTCAATAATGGTGCAAACGTTGAGGCCACCCATCCACATTCCAAAAGGCACAGGACCAGCACAGTTAGTTCCCTTTAAGGCCAAGGTTCCTAGACAAGGGATCATGCTGAGGGGGACTGGAGGTTTTGGGTCAACAGGAACCCCTCAGGTCATGCTTACATTACCATTATCGGGAGCAAAACCAGTTAAACCTATTTAAAACCCAGCAAAACCAGTTTCAGCACCCCAATGGAGGAACTCGCACGACAAAAGCCACATTGCTGGACATGGGTTCAGATGTCACCATTGTTCCCTCGTTTGCATGGCCTGCAACATGGCCTCTGAATACCCAGGGGGCACCAGTTATGGGGGTGGGAGGCATGCAAATGACTCGAATTAGTAAAACATTCTTAATAGTGTGGGTTGATGGAGATGCACGTCTGCGTTCAGGTGAGACCTTACGTGATGAATACAACAATCTGGCTGCTGGGACGGGACGCATTGAGCCAGATGGGTTTCTGTCTCACCAGTGAGGGTTTTTAGCGGTGGCCATTGAGGGGCGGCCAATCCTAAAATTAAAATGATTAACAGAAACGCCAATCTGGGTTGATCAATGGCCGCTGTCTAAAGAAAAGCTTGCCCATGTCAATGAATTGGTTGATGAGCAACTGAAAAGGGGGCCTATCATACCTTCTATGAGCTCCTGGAACGCACCCATTTTTACAATCCCTAAAAAATCAGGAAAATGGAGGTTATTACATGACCTTCGAGCCATTAATTCCGTAATGCAGGATATGGGACCCCTGCAGCCCGGCCTACCCTCACCACCAATGTTACCTGTCAATTGGCAACTGTTAATTATCGACCTAAAAGATTGTTTTTTCACAATCCCCCTGCACAAGGATGACCGTGAGAAGTTTGCCTTCTCAGTGTCATCCATTAACAAGGCAGAGGCAGCAAAGAGGTATCAATGGGTTGTATTGCCACAAGGGATGCAAAATTCTCCCATGATGTGCCAACTGTATGTCACCTGGGCGCAAGCCCCGCTGAGAAAATGATACCCACAGTATCTTATCTATCAGTACATGGATGATATTCTTATAGCAGGAGAACATCTAGATATAGCAACCCTGCTACCTGCCTTACAGCAACAATTCCAAGAGGCAGGCCTTCAAATTGCCCCTGAAAAAGTCCAACAACAGGCCCCATGGAAATATTTGGGTATGCTTATCACTGAAGCCCAAATTTGGCCCCAAAAATTAACTATTTGTACATAAATTCGGACTTAATCGAACGTTCAAAAATTAATTGGGGACATACAGTGGATTCGTAGTACTTGTGGCATAACTAATGAAGACCTCGAGCCCCTAATGCCATTATTAAAGGGGAGAAATCAGGCCAATGTGCTGCACAAACTGACTGAAAAACAACAGAAGGCTCTGACTCAAATTGCCACAAAACTGGGTAATTCCTTTGCAGATCATTGGTACCCTACTTTGCCATTGTCCGTGGCTGTGCTGAATAAAGAAAAACACGTGATGGCTATACTAATGCAGTGGGATGGCCAAGCTAAACAGCCACTACAAATCTTGGAATGGGAGTTTTTATCATTTAATTTGAAAAAATCCTTGACCGCGCAAATGGAGGCTATAGCAAAAATTGTGATCAAGGCATGGAAGCGGACAGTGGAAATTGCAGGAATGGAACCCCAAAATATTCTTCTCCCATTAACAAAGGACTATTTCCAATGGTCATTACAGAATTCAGATACCTTACAATGGGCATTGTTGAATTTTCAGGTCTCATTAGCACTCATTTTCCCCCCTCATAAGCTTTTTTCTTTGCATCAACAGGTGGAAGAACTACCTTGGCTATCAAGGCAACCTGTAGAAGGCCTCACGGTTTTTACTGATGCCACTCGAAAGATTTCTAAAGCAGGTCTTACTTGGCAGTACAAAGGCAAATGGCTCAGTGAAATCCTTGAGGGACCAGGACACTCTTTACAGGTTCTTGAGTTATGTGCTGTTATCAGGGTGTTTTAAAAATGGCCAAATGATCCCGTTAACATTGTTTCTGATTCTCTCTACGTAGTAGGTGTTGTTGAGCGCATGGAGCGAGCATTACTGAAGGAAATTCAAAACCGGCGGCTGTGGCAAGTCTTTTTGCAACTGTGGCAGTTACTTAATTCTTGCAAGCAGGATTATTTTATTACCCATTGTCCTGTGTTGACTGTATGATGCTTTTATCCCCAATCGTCTGTTCTGTTTATGCTGAATAATAAGTTTTGCACCTTTAAGACTTGTCCCAGGAGTGAAGGGGGGCGGGGGGGAGAAGAAGCGCGGAGATTGTTTTCAGAAACGGCACTCACTCCTCCACGTTCCTGCTCCTGGACTGTGTTGTCTGCGGATGGACAGACAGCGAGACAGAGCTCACCTTTGCTTTTAGTTCGTTTTAGCTAGCTGAGGCGAAGAAGTTCCCTGGACTGCGGCTTTTCCTTTTCTTTGGACCTGCTCAAACCTGCTCTGGACTGAGCACCCAGAAGAGCAGTGGCAGCTCGCACCTGTGGCCCAATGGGCCGGGCCTGGGCCGCGGCATTTCCAGCACCGGAGGGACTGATAACAGACTGAGTGAGCTGAACTGCAGCCCGGGGAGGGGACTTTCTGAGTTTGTCTCTCTTTTGGGGTGGCAAGTTTTATTGTTTAATATTGTTTAGGTTTTCTTGTTTAATAAACATTTTTTTCCACTTTTCTCCAAAGAGGTATTTTTTCCCGAACTGGTTGGGGGGAGGGGCCGATTGAATCTGCTTCCTAGAGGAACCCCTTGGGGATTCTCTCCCAAATTTTCCCTGAACCAGGACACCCATATACGGAGTCACTCTGGATTGACGGGAGGCCTGGCCTTAGGAAACGAGAAAGCTGACCAATTGGTGGCACCACTTTGCGGTTCTGCTTCTCCTAACATTGATAAGTTTGCCCAGGCCAGAAGGGCTCACGAGTTTTTTCACCAAAGTGCAAAAGTTTTACACAAACAACTAGGAATATTGCTGCAGGATGCTCAAGGAATTGTCACAACCGGTCCGCAATGCCAGGGCATGATTGGCGGATTGGGTCCTCGGGTCAACCCTCAGGGCCTGGGGCCCTTGCAGTTATGGCAAACTGATATAACTATCTATGCCCCGTTTGGTCGCTTTAAACGCATTCATGTAACCATAGACACCTTTTCTGCCATGGTTTGGGCCACTCCTATGACAAGCAAAGGATCTCGTTTTGTCATTCGACACTTGTGAGGCTGCTTTGCCATAAGGGGCTTGCCGCAGGAAATCAAGATGGACAATGGGCCAGGATATATAGCCCGACAGACCCAAGATTTCTTGGCTCGTTGGGGAGTGAAGCATAGCACAGATATTCCATGTAACTCCACAGGACAAGCTATCATTGAAAGAACACATCAGGTATTGAAAGGGCTGCTTGATAAACAAAAAACAGGGGAGGATGGGCTGAGCCTGCAGGACAGAGTGCTGAAAGCAGTTTATGTTATGAATCATCTACGGTTAGTAGGTACCCGTAGTGATCCACCAGCATAAACACATTACTCAGGTTTGCAGCAAGATTCTGAATCGATACAGCACTGACCGAAAATTTGTTTTAAAAATCCTATGACATGGTTATGGGAAGGACCTGCAGATTTATTAATGTGGGGTAAGGGTTATGCTTGTGTCATTACAGACAAAGGACCCTGAAGGGTGCCAGTGAAATGGGTTCGCCCCAGGCTTGAGAAGGACACTCTGATCTCTAATATCACCAGTGAACCAACAACCAGCGCTACCTGAAAACATCAATTGCCCTCAGAACTGTGAATGCTTCTGCTATCCTTGGGTGAGATTAGAACGTGTGGGGTGTGGATTAGATAGGTGATATCAGTACAAAGGAGGAAGCTTCCAGAGGTGTATTGAGTGCAGACATTGGCACTCCCAAGAATTCAATACCTGGGTGGTATTATCCCAAATGACAGGAACAACGGTTAATTCCCCAGAAACCCGTCAAGAAGCGCTGAGCTTGTTTGAGTCTCGGGAGCAATTGGGGCAGGCTATTCGGTAGTTTCATAATGAACGCCGAAAGCTCGAGCAAAAAGAGAGAGAGAATAAGATCAAGGCTATTGAATGTGGGAAAGGAATATTTATCCCTGGGACTTGGGGAGTTAGACCGGATCAGTGGGAACAAACAAAGCGGAGGTGAGAAGAGAAGAAAAAGAGAAGATAGAATAGGAGAAGGGTGCAAAGAGCAAGAGGCACTGTCAGTTTGGATTTTATCCCTGATCTCATAGGGGAAGGGTTTTTTACCAATGATCAGGATGAAAAATAGTCTTAAATTAGATGTGCGGGTTTTTGGGGGTCTCCCTCTGTTACTTGTAATATGTGGCAACATCTGTAGTACAGAAGAAATTAACCCGCCGGGATGGCATTGACAGAATATGTGGTTTACTTGGGCCAGTGCTACTGGGGTGGACTCCTTTTGTTTATCCTTAGCCATGCCAGGAGATCCTTTCCGCACATGTTTAATTGGTATCCCAGTAAGTAATTTTACTGGTTTTACAAAATGGGTAGGAGCCGGAGGAAAGCCATACGTGGGAGCAAATAGATCAAGTGTGGAGAATCGCTGGTGTAACATAACCAGAGGTGGTACAAAATTGGACGTATGCAAAAAGTTGGGGATTAGGCTGAACGGCGAGGGCTTCCAAGCAAGTATGATAACACAATGACTGAATGAAAGTGGACTAGAGCCCCAAGAACTAGACCTGTTAGGATCAGTACCTGGGAATTATTGCTTGTTTTTAACTACTTTTTAAACCCAAAATCAACTGATATGAGCAATGTCCTAGTCCCACGACCCAAAAATAATAGTGTCATCCTTAATCCCAATTCTCCATGGTATCAGAACGTGACCAAATATTGCCACAATTTGACTTATCCTGGAAGTGCTGGCGAAAATGCGACTGTAAGAAAACTTCCATCAGGTGTCTTCGTAATCTGTGGGGATAGGGCATGGCCCGCAATTCCGAGTAATTCATTTGGTGGTCCTTGTTACTTAGGAAAGCTAACCACATTTGCCCCTAGCATGCGCGAAATGCTGAATCAGACTATTTGGAGAGCGGGACATAACAAGAGAACTAAAAGAGCAATCACAACCTTGGGACCTGATTGTGACAATCACATAGAGTTTTGGGGCACTCCAGCACGAATAATAGCATCATTCCTTACTCCAGGTGTTGCTGCTACTCAAGCTTTGGCTACATGTAACAAGCTGGGATGCTGAACAGCCAAACAATTAAACATAACTTCAGCTATTTTAAATCAGATGCTCACTGATGTAGATAGTATTAGACACGGCACACTGCAAAATAGAGCTGCTATAGATTTTTTGCTATTAGCACATGGGTGCGGGTGTGAGGATTTTGAAGGAATGTGTTGCATTAAACTCTCCGACCATTCTGCATCCATTCACAAGCAACTCAAGCAATTACAGGATAACATGAGGAAATTGACTGTGAATGACTGGGGTTTGGATGAGTGGTTTGAGGGATGGGGAATAACTGGATGTTTGAAAGATATCGTAAAGGGAGCTTTATTATAACTATTAGTCATTATTATACTGTGTTGTATTATTCCATGCATAATAAAATTGGTGACTCGCATGGTAGAAAATACAGTAAAAAGGGTTTGGCTGGTGCAAGAAGAAGAAGGGGGAATTGTAGCAATGTATTTGCATAGCTTAGGCCACAGCGTGCTCCAGCCAAACCACTTTTAGTTATTTTTATCAGCACCCTCTGGAATTTGTCAAGGTTACTAAGACAGAAATTGTGCTAAATTAAGAAAGAAAAGGCTGAGAAATAAAATGCCAAGACCACAAGAACTAGATAAAGGAGGGCGGTGAAGCACCTGGACTGCAACCAATCACATATCCTGAAAAGTGTGTGTGCAGAGCGCATGGACAAGATAGAGGCACCAATCAAGAAATGCGTGATCAGCGTGTGCAGTAGTGTTTAGAATGTATGGCTAGAACGTAATATAAAAAATACAGTAGCTTCTGCTTAATCATATTGGTTAGTTGTCCAGGAGTCCTGATGTCCTGTACAGTAACAGCAACAAGATTAATAGACAAGTACACAAAAAAAGAGGATGATTAACATACTAAAAGGCGATCACCAACCAAGGCCTCGCGGCCCAAAACAAAAGACAAAAATGGCGCCTTCCCCGCCCCCCCCCCCCCCCCCCCCCGCAGTGGACTACGCAGTACCTGGAAAGCTAGTTAGTCCGAACAGGAGCTATACTGCCAAAACAGTGGCTCCCTCCCCCCGGGGTGGTGGTGGTCCTGGTGGCAGCCCTGGTGGGCGCTGTGTCTTGTGGCGAGGCTCTCGGCGGCTGCAGCAGTAGCATCATTCTGTGGCTTCAGCAGCAGTTACCCCTTTTTGCAGCTTCAGCAACAGTTACCACTTGCCACGTGTTTAAGGAACCAGTCTCCCCTTTTCCCCAACGGAGGTAAACCTGCACGAACTTCTGGCGGCTTGCCATTTTCTGCTGAAACCATGCTCTGGCCATGATGTAGGTGGTATGGAATTAAACAGTGCTAGAAACTCCACCCCTCCTTTATTCTGTACCAGGACAATACCACAGCAAAAGAGAAAACCCCAGAGAATAGTCTGTTTTACCCATGGCGGGAATCAGTCAGTGAGTGATCTCTACCCATCCTTATGTCAATTCATGAACGTTTGTCATATTTCCTCTCCCCTGTCCAGCTGAGGAGGGGAGTGGCCAAGTGGCTTTGGTGAGTGCTTAGCATCCACCCAGGGTCAAACCACCACACACAGTACTGTCCATACTATTCCTTATTTTAAGAGGAAAACAAACAAAAAACCAAATTGTGGGATGTGCCCATGGGGAGGACAGTGTGGGAATGCCATGGGAAACTAGAGTCATTTAGCATAAGGCATTTCCCCAGAGTCCTCTGCCCCCCAATGCAAATGAGCACATGCCCATCACCTGTCAGTTTATGGTTGTCATCTACCCAAGTTCTGGAAAGTTCCCCATTCTCGTTGTTTCTAATGGTTCCCTCTGTAAACCACTCCTTCCCTTTTCCCTCATTGGCCCAGTTTATGTTACCCCATCCCTTACACCCTCTTCCCATTGGATCATTTGTACCCTAGTTACTCCTTCCCTCCCCAGTTATATACTCTGGCCCCTCCTTCTCCGGGGCTCTTGGAGTCTGCCTCCCCTGAGTGTGGTTGTCTCTCTGCCCCTATTTCTGCCTCCCTACTCCTTCGATCAATCCTCAATAAACCCGCTCGGATTCCAGCAGCTCAAGAGTCCTTCCGTCTTCCTGGTGGGGATTTTAATTACGCTATCCAGGCACCCGTTGACCAGCTAACTGAGGGTTACCCTGCAGGACTCGGTCCGGGGTAGCCTATACCCAATCAAACAAAAAATAAGCCCACACAAACTAATTTGCTGTTCAAGACCTCTGATTCATATCAGTGAAACCCATCAAGCCCAGATAGTTGTAACCTGCAGCTTCTCAAACTAAGAGTAATGTACTGGAAAAGCCTCTGAATTAGGACGACAATGCTAAATTAACTCACATTGGAAGCATTGCTTTAACTACTTTCTGCTTTTCTAAAAGCGTCTTGAATTCTACAGGTATCTATGCTATTTTCCACAATTCTGAACAAAAAACAAGAGTTTTCTTATCCTGTTTAACACCACCACCACCCCCCCCCCCCCCCGCCCCACACTGTTCAGGTCAAAAAAATCCTTTGTTTCCATTTCTATGGTCCATATGTTCTTCATAAAAGTTTGAGGAAACTGTAAAAGTCAGATCAGTAAAACAGTGGCAAGAAGAAAGACAACTAAATGCTCATATTTTCAATTCAAAACTATTGACCATCTGTTGCAGATTAGCACTTGTCTAACCCAAAACATCTTGTCACCTCTGAGATGGGAAACATGTATGTTTATGAAAATTCAGAATTTTAGAAGCATATAATGTACTTGGGCGGGTGGAGGAAAACAAAAATATATATAGCTTATTTAGCAAGTTTGCAAAAGTACAGAACACAGTTTGTAACAGGAATGTAATCTGCTAGGTAGAAACAACTTGTAACAGAACACATAAGAATTTAGTTGCTAGGTAAAGGCCATAAAGATAAGAAAACTCAGTAAAGCAAGACTCAGGTATTGTTGAAACCCATAAAGCAGAACCTTTTGCTTAAGGAGCCAGCAAGAACCAGGCTCCTAGTTTTGGCCAGGGCAAACTGACCTGAGAGAAAGCCAAACCTCCACCATGCCTGCCCAGAGACAAGGTCAAGCAGCAAACACCTGAGGAAGACCTCTTACTTCATCAAGAAGACCCCTGCCCACGACCCCCCAGGGGGCGTGGCACCACAGAAGACTAATTATAATATAAAGCACAAGGAGGCAGAGAGTGGGCAGGGAGGCGTGAGCTTGGGGGATCAATATGTATTTAAACCTGAAACCTGTCTTAGCCAGGTACACACATCTTTGGTGGAAATATCTCCCATGTGTCCCAGCTGGAATAAAACATACCTGCTTTAAAATTTTTAATTGTAAAGTCCTTATGCCGCAACTCACCTCCTCCTTCACCATCATGTCCTGTCAGATGGTGCTAAACCTATATTTTACCTCAGTGTACTAGCCTACCTGAATCAGTCTCAGAAATCATATATCCTAGCTGTTGAAAGGAGTTAAACAAAGAATTTTGTATTTTTTGCCTAGCTTGGTAGTTTGTTTTTACTTGTTTTTGTAGTTTTCCTAAACATCGTAACTTTCACTTTATAATTTAGTTTTACTTCCTTGATTTTGCTTAAACTTTGTAACTTTCAATCTATAGCTTAGTTTTACCATATAACCACCATTCGTATCTTTGTTTTAATTGCTATTTAGACTATTAGCTCATAGTAGAACGTTGATAACAAGGGACTGAGAAGATGAGCAAACCTCCCCAGCTGTGGCTTGATTACAGTGCCCTAAGACTTCAGAACACTAAATAAGTAGAAACCTGTCAAAATTAAAGACTCATAAGTTTTGCCTTGCTGAGGCTAATTGCATGAATCTCACGTTACCAAGATAAGAGGTGAACAAGTCAGCACAGATGGACAGCGCATGCACAAGCACGGAAACTCAAGCAGAGGACATGATGAGGAAGACGCTGGAATCATATAAAACACCCCAAAAATAAAGAATGCAGTTCCGACCAACAGACAATAGATGACAATCTTGCTCCATGAAAACATAAAGGACCAAAAATCCAAGAAATTTTTAATTACGTACCTATTATGTACCAAGGGGGACAGACTTTGAGTGCAGCTTGGGGAATTCTTTGAATATTATAATGTATAAAACCCCGAGGGAACAATGCCCGAGCAGGCGTGCTTATGGAAAGGGACACTCCCAGCATGTCCAGATACTGAATAAAGGAATGCTTTCTTAACAAATTATGCTATTATGTGATTTTCTTTGAATCACTGTACTTTTGCACTTCCACAACTTTACTTCCAAAACATCTGCATTCTGAATGTTAGTAGTCCAAACCACAGGTGGATTACGTCTGTATTGTAGAAGCAGGAGCTAATTGCATGCTTTTAAACTACTCTTTTATCTCCCTGTCTCAATTGTCATCCTGGCTTTTAGACCTCTGTGACTTACCTATCTTTTCATCTCCAAGTATTTGAAGTTTTCCTTGGAAGTTTGACACTGGCACAATGCCAGCGCCCCCATGAAAATGCACCTTCCCAATAGAAATGCTGTGAGATGTTATCAGGAACAGAGCAGAGCAGGCCCAAACTTAATAACAAAGAAAAAAACTTTATTAAAACTACTACTACTATAAAAGACACACACACTAAATCCAGGATGAAGACCCTCTAAAACATTCCTCCTCCTGCCCAATTCCAACAAAAACCACAGTGAGACATCACCCGGGATTCCTGATCAAGTTGCCACCCTTCAGATAATCAATACTCAGTCCATCAAGGGAGAGAGGAGTCTCTCTTGCACCATAGACCCCCCCCCCCCCCCCGCGCCCCAGGAAACACAGTTGCCACCTCCTGTGTTTCCATGTCACACATGGCAACTGCCCGGAGAAAATCTGCCAGTGTGACACTCTCCTTTCCATGTCACAGTGCTCTCACCACCACGCATGGACAGACTGCCCATATGGCTCCTTTAAGGATGCTTTGCCATGGACCAAAAGAGACAACAGTTCAGCTTCTCATCTTGGGACTACAGTCCCCCCCATTTTCCCCTGGGGCCAAGGGTCCAAGAACAGAGATCATCTTCTTCCTGAAGACAGAGGGCATCACCATTCCCTCCTCAGCTTTCCTCTGTTCTTGCCATTCCTGTGCTGTTAGTTGCTGAAGCAGGTCTCCTTGGGTCACCACTGCATCCCCCTAAAATGCAGTCTCTATTGCAGGAGAATTTGGTTCAGTCTATGGCTAACAAGAAAAGTCCAGCCAAAAGCTACTCCATCATCTCCTCCCACCTAAAAATTTCTTCTTCTAACATCTCAGGTCCCGGACTGTCTCTCTTCCACTATAAATCGAGGAGGAGTAATATTTTACAAAGCCTTCATTTTCCAGGATAGGGTTAAAGGTTCAGACTCCCTGGATGGCTGAAATCTCAGCCCAGAACTCCCGTCTCCCACACTGGGCATCTCCCCCCCCTTCTCCTTTGCCGGCAAATTTCCAGGTGCTGTCAGGCTCTCTGTCTCTTTCCCTCTGGGGGGGGGGGGGGGGGGGGGGGGGGGGGGGGGGGGGGGGGGGGGGGGGGGGGGGGGGGGGGGGGGGGGGGGGGGGAGAAGAAAGGCATCTCTGCTTCTCTCCACTCTTCCATCTGCAGGAGCTGGCTCGGTTCCAGACTTTCAGCCCCCTCGGCCTACCTGGACCAGGCCGCATGGCTTCCCCTCCCCACCCAGCCCGTGGCTGGGCAGGGGAGGTCTGCACTCTCTGACGACCAGAACCAAAAAGACAGTTCCCCTGGAAGTTCTTGCTTTTAACCCCCTGTGTTCTCAGAGGCGTGTCCATGCCTTCAGCAGTCACTCCAGGTGCCAATATCCAAACCTGACCACTGATTGGTTTGACCCAACTTCCTGAAAAAATTCACTTCCATGTCAAACCACGACAAAGTGTCAACGCTTGAAAACATATTTTCACATTTCTCTCAGTTCTAGAATTGTCCCTGGTTTTTAAATGTGAATAGAGTCCTATCTTACAATAAGAAAATTACTGGAAAAGCCTATGGGATAGTTCGAGTAATTTTGCCCGCTCACTTTCCCTGCTGTGACGACAAAAGATAGTTGGGTCTTCGGTCTTCTTGGGCTTTCTCCGCACCCCTGCACCCTCCCCCTACCGTCAATGATGGCAGTGCGATTTGTGCTAAGATAAGAACACCAGGTGGGAATTGCAGGAGGAACTCTCTGAATGCTCGCACAATTAACGCATTGCAGAGATGGGGGAGCTGTGATGATTGCGATTGACTTTGGTACACATTGGCCTGCAAAAGAGTTTAAAATGCTGCTGGAGAACGGACCAACTGGTCTCCCGCGATTGCAGGCAGCTTCTGGGTGGATCCCTCCCCTCTCCCCAGCAGGGACAGCTGCAAGGTACATCCAGCCCAAAAGATGGGAAACACTCACTTTTGGATGGGTGAGTAAAAGCACTAAGATCTGGTCACATATGTATATAAAATCCTAAAGTAGCTCCATAGATGCTTTGTTATTGTGCATTCTGCAAGGCCAAAGACTGTAAACCTGTATGTTTCTAGCCAAACCTGCTGATATTTTAACCCTTTACACCCACTTATACTGCATTGGCAACATTTAGATACTGTATTAGCAATAAATCTAATCATAATCAGCCACATAATCAATGTCATACTTCTTGCACCTGACCGAGAGTCTTCTCTCTACTACTCTGCCACACCTGGTTTCAAAAATACCTGGAAGAGAACCTCTAGTAATCTCCCATAACAGCATTTTATATTTAGCTTGTTACTCCAAGAGCCCAGTCTAGAAACATGACATTTTTATCCCACCACAAGTCCGTGATTTATAGGCAACCTTAAATCCTTCCAAGGAAGATTTATTTTGCTCTGCCCACCTCTATGACAAATTTTTTGTTTAGCTTTCTTTATATAAAACCCACATAACTCCATGACTTGCAGAAAAAGGCATATTTAATGGAACAGCTTTTTCAAAGAGACTACTCTCATATTTGGTATTTAATATTTTAAAATATTGTGCAGTAACCAAGGACCTACAGGTATTTCTGTCAAAATATACTTGAAGTATATGATACTGTTAAAATTGTAATTAGCCAGAAGAGAGCAACTGAAGTAATATGCTACAAAACATTTTATTAGGCGATATATTGTTAATAAACATATTTTTTTAAAAAGAAGCTGCTGAGACACAATCCCGGCTCAATGAGCTAAAAAAGTTAACCATAACCTGCAATAAGCAACATGCTTTTTAGGCCAATATGATAGTCACATATAAATTTGAGATGTAACAAAAGCCAGCAATTAGAATAAGAGGTCCACGTAAATATAATCACAGCAAAAAGGGCATACGTTTTCACTTTGAACAATGTGTCAGGATAATTGTATACCAATGCAAAGATATTCTTTGTGATCTGTGCACCACTGTAAGTCATTCTGTTGCAATCAGTCATATGAAGCTTCATCTCCTTAATCTTAAAATACATTTTTGTCTACTAACATTGAAAAAAAGGTCCAAAAGGATTCAGGAATTTGAGGGAGAGGAGGAGTAAAGAGGAAAGTGATTATTCATTTCCAACATAGAAAAGAATTATTCTCCTTTATGCATCTTTCCCTATTCTAGTCTTAGTGGCACAGGTAAATTTTACATACAGCATATTTGGCTTGTTAAGAAACAGTATGAAAAACATCCTAAATTTTATACAATATATGCTCACATTATTATTACTGTACAAACCTGCTAGAAATAGTTCTCAGCAAAAGCCAAGGACTCTTTGCAGCTGCATAAACACAAAGTCTTTAGGTTAAAGTGTATCAACTTAGAATTACATTTCATAGCCACTATTAAATGAGTATGCTGAAAAAATTGTAAAAACAGCTAAATACACTTCATCTCTTACTGGAAAATACATTCACATTGTGAGACTAGAGGAATATTTTTGGATGTCATCCTCCTCAAGAATATGAGTAACTTCACTCCTATTTACTACCAGAAAAAATAAAACAAACTTACCTTTAACACTTTTTCTGTTAACATCAGCTCCTTTTTCAAGTAAATACTGAGCAATTTCTTTGTGGCCTTTGTAACATGAGATCATCAAGCATGTATGCCCATGACGGTTTGATACTTCCAAGTCTGCTTTGTGTTCCACAAGGTATTTTACTATTTCCAAGTGACCATCAAAACAGGCTGCTCTAAGCGGAGTTGAATTTGTTAGAGTTGTGTTGTTGACAGATGCACCATGATCCAACAGACACTGAACCACCTTCAAGTGTCCAGCAGCTGATGCTGCCCATAATGGTGGAGCGCCTTCAATGATCTCACCATCAAAATTAACCGAACCACCAATCTCTATAGAAGCAGAGCAATAATCCAACAAGTATTCCACCATGTCAACGTGCCCATAACGGGCTGCTATCAAAAGTGGTGTGGCACCGTTGGTTTTTTCTGACATTAGTAAGGCCACCTCTTCTCTGGTTTTGCTTGCCAGTAACTTGGAAAGGAGACGCAGCTTGCCATCACGAGCTGCATTGAACACTGCTGTCTTTAGATCCATTTAGTCTGTACCTCTATTTCTTGAAGGATACACACCTGCCCTTTTCAGAGTCACAAACAAAAGCTTATTGGAAACACACAGCCTCAACTTTTTCTCAGATCAGACAGATGGGAAAACATGGAGATGCTGAACAAGGTCCTGACAAAGCAGAGGCTTCACTTGATAACTCTGCAAAAGAAAAGGTTCTGGATGTTTTTACCTTCTACTTCTCAAATAAGTATGTACAATTACATTTTTCTACAGCTATACTCAAACAAACCACTGGCTGTGGTGCACCAACATCCAGCTGCCGTTCATGGGACTTCCCTGGACTGCACAGTATCTCTTAAAGGAAGATATTGATCAGGAGGCCAGATCCTAGAAGTGCGCTATGCATATCATTTGCAGGAAAACACTTTCCCCTCACAACATAACAAACCGTACACTTGTATCAACTTCTGCTTTTAAGCACAGCCTAAGCAAAGAACCATGAGCCCCATCCCCTCAGGTCCTCTGCGGAGCCCTATAGTCACAAACACGCACGTCCCCGTGCTACCTCCACCCTACTGGCGAGGGAGTAATTTCAGAGCCTGATCGGAAAAACAAAACACGTCCTTGCCACAGTACACGGCCGAAACCCCCGAACTTGCCCTTCCATCACAAACACCCTCAGCCTGCCCAAAGGCCCCCGCCTCCAAACCTCCTCCTGCAAGATCTCCCACCCCAAAGCTGGCTACCCCCCCCCACCGCCGCCCGCCCCGGATTACCCCCGTGCCTCGCTTCAGATCGTCCCTCTATTTTCTACCTCTAGTCCAACAACCACCCGCCTCCCAAACCACCCTAGAGTCCCCAAAAAAACCTCTTCCCAGTTCCCTCAGAACCGCTCCTCACACGATCGCTGGACAGGGCGGCCTCCACCGCCTGCGCGGAGAGGCGGCAGCAGTGGCACTGCCGCGCCGCCCACAACAGGCGGGAAGGACCCAAGGGTGCGAGCTACCTTCCCAGGACGCCACCGGCTCTCTCCCACCTGAGCCACCTTCACATGGAAGCGCCCGCCGCCTCCCCCACTCCATCCAGCTCCTCCACGACAGACCAGTCCCCACAGCGACGAGCCTCTACCACCAACCCTACACTGCGAAACAGAGGAAACTACCAAGCACATCCCGGCCACCGCTACGTCCAATGAGAAACACGCCTGAGCGCCGCCAGCCACTCGGAGCAGGGCGGGAGGTGGGACTACGCCGTCGCACAATCTACGCTGAGAGTGGGGCGGTGCTGGCGGATGGTGGCGATGCGGTAGCTGTCCTCTGGAGGGGCGGTGCGAGGGGCCAGCACCGCCCCTCCACTATAGCGCGTGCGGGCTGGCAGAACGCAGCGGGAAGGAGGTAGGCTTTGATTAGCTGTGGCATGTGGGGATCAGGTACGGGTGGTTCTTTTTCCCCAGCCCGTGTCTTCTTTTCCTTTCTCTAGAATAAAACAAAGGGCAAGGCAGCGCTAGAGCGGAGTGTGCACCGGCGGGGAGGAATGTCACAGGGGTGAGGGGACAGCGGGGGCGCACGGTACCTGGAGAGGGGCGCTTCCATGAAGAGTAGCAAAAACCCGCAGGGCTGCAGGAGGAAATCCTTCACGGCTGACCATGTGTGGATCTGCTCAGCAGTTCCGGGCAATAAACCCATCCCCTGCAGTGGGATGCAAAACCTGCCCTGTCTAGAGAAAGAAAAGTGGGTGTTTCCTCCTCAGAAATAGATTGGTTTACTGCTGAATTGAAGTGTGGGGGGGGGTAATTCGATGCTCCATTGAGTGGGAGAGGCGGCCATGAAGATCTGCAGAGCCTGCAGTTTGGAGGCAGACCTTCCCTGACCACCCCTGCTGTAGGGCAGAGTGAGAGGCTGGTGTGGGGGCTTCAGTGCCCTGCTGTGCCTGTGGGGAGGGATGGGAGCCCAGATGCCCTCATAAAAATTTGCAACTGGCCCGTGCTGACTGAGAAGGCAGGACAAAGTATAGAACTAATAGGGTAAATATTTCTTCCTGTGCATGAGGTGTCCCAGACAAATTTGGGCACTCCAAATGTGGTTTTACACAGGGTTCTTATACCTTTCAAACGTTCAGATACAACACAATTTGACAAATCACTAACATATGCACACGCTACCCATTAATAATCAGTAAAATTTTGTAAAGCAACTATATTTTTGCAATATTCTTGCTGCTTGTCTCTTGACTCAAATGTCCCTGCAGTCAGTCTTGCTAGTTACTTAGCTATGATGCCAGATAATGCTGGGTTTCAGACACACATTAGATAGCGGCTAGGATGCTGGCATTATCTTGATCGTCCAGGGGTATTCTTTATCCTTCACGCACAGCTCTAAGCTTCCAAAAAGCAGTGTCTTTATTTCCAGGGCCAGGCTGTCCTTTAGACTGTTTTACTTAAGCATGAACAATACTGAAGTCTCCAATAAAATTCCACTACCGCATTACAGTATATAATGTGAACTAGAATAAAAATGTGGGTGTTGAATGGTGTTGCTTTTCGTTCTTTTCTCCTCTCTCCAACTTCCTTGTTTTCGCCCGGTTAGTTTCCTGGGGCGCTGGCCAGGCGCTTCCGGGAGCAGCCAGAGAGAGAGAGGCAACAAACACCTTTGTGGGTTCATTTGATACGGACAGAGCTGTTTAGAGAGCGCGAGCAAGACCGGGATAAAGAGACTCAAGAGATTGGACACTTGTTGTGCAGTCCAAAGTAGGTTGTATTTGCCCGATCGCCGCATGTACAAGTGACCCCAATCTCAGGTCCAGACAAAGGTTTTATAGGGGAAAATAAGAGATAAGGTGAAACCAATAGAACAATGCCCAGTGTGAATACATTATAGGTAAAATCCAATGGGAATAACTCCAGGGGGAAGGATGAATACACGTAAAATTACAGAATAGAAACTCCAGCTTTAGGTTTAGGAAACAGAAACTCCCATCTCAAATTCACAAAGCCTTTTTGCTCTGTTTGCGTAGCTGCACACTGCAACATCTCTCTCTTTTTTGTTTAATAAAATGAACGGAGCTTTGGGGGAAGGAGAAACTGCGGCTATCAAACTGCAGTGTTGTTTTGTTTTCCATCTTCCCACCATTCTCCTCCCGTGGTGGCAGCAGCAACTACAACAGGTGCGGAGGCTGCAAACTTGGAGGAAGCAATGCTAAAAATTATTCGCTTGAGAATCCCAAATGATAGCAAAACTAAAAAATTGCAACTACAAAATAACAAATGTCCTTTAGAAGGGACAACACCCACCCAGAAAGATCCCAGCCCTTAAACATGCCCTTGAACCAGTCCTCATTCTCCTGCTTCACGCTGCCAATGAGGTTTCTCATCTCCTGGATGGACGATTGAACACTTTGGCCCTTTGATGACAAGTTAAAGCAACACAATCCCTCAAATTCTTTGCATCCATGCCCATGTGCCAAGAGCAGGAAATCGATAGCTGCCCTGTTTTGCAGGGTGGCTTTCCTGGTAATTTCCTCGTCTGCAAGCAGGTCACTCAAGGCTGCTGATGTTAAACTTGCCTGCTTCGTCACCCAGCATTCCAAATTGCCTAATTCACTCAACGCTTTGGCTGCCGCTACCCATGGTAGGAACACAGAGACGGCAACCCTTTTCGATTTTGCCCAATGGTAAATTTCAGCATCACAATGTTCATCAAATTGACTTGCACTCCGTTTAGTAATTTTTGTTTCACGTTTTGTTTGCCCAATTGGAATTTGAGTCATGTTGGGGGAAGCAAGGGAAAGACGCCCCAGAGTGCATGGACCTCCAACCAGACGAGAAGGGATTCCTGGATATGCTCTATCCCCACAGATGAAAAACATTCCCTTTTTCCAGCTTGCGGGGATAGAAATCCGTGGTGCTAGGGACCTCTAAAATAGCAACAGCTGTGCACCAATTGGCTTGCTCTGAATTCCATCTTGTATTGTCTGACCTGTGCATATAGTTTTATTTCTTTATCTGGTGAAAAATTAAATTGAACGCAAAATTCAGCTTTTGTGAAGCCCAGTAGTTCTAATTCCTGGGGCTCCCCATCAGCAGCGGGCAAGTCCAGAACAAACTTTTGCCACAGGAGCAGGGGATTCTGAACAGGTATTTTAACACGTTCTACAACATCCTTGTGCTTGTAGAACTCTGCCCAGATATTCAGGGGATTGTTTTCATTCAACTCAGTTTGAAAATGGATCAAAGACTTTGGAAATTCTTGCCCCTTGCTTGGAATCCCTACCAGGCATGTGGACACTGGATTTTCTGCTGAGGCAGTGGCTAAACACAGGTGTTCTTGTTTCAAGGCTTGGGCAAGGGTGACCCACACATTTTTCCGTGACTGAGGGACGATCCATGCGTCCCCTGTGGACAGGGAGAAGGTCATTTTCTGGAGCCAAATGAGGAGCAGGAACGTAGAAATTGACATCCTGCTAATCTGAAAGAAAAACGAAATCATACAACAGGGTAAACTAACTATAAAAATTCTGCCAGTATAAAGGAAAAACAGGAATTAGGGTGCTCTTCCTCCCTTGCGGAGTTTCCTGTTTGATGCAACTGCATCATTTGTGGGATCTCCAACACCCCCCTGACCCACCCCATTTGTATCATCACGCAGGGTAGGTCTGCGCTCCCCAATTAGTTTTTTTGCTGGTTGGAGAATTCTCCCCCCCTCTCCCTTCCCCCCTGAGGAGGCGCTGTCCCCCGAAAGGGGCACTGGCTGGTGAAATGGCCTTCCTCATTGCAGTAATAACACCTGCGTTTGGGAGGAGGAGAACTCGATGTTGGAGTTTCTGGGGTTGCTGATGTCGGAGCAACCACTTTTCCCTGAGGACTTTCCACCAAGTCCTCTGCCATCAGGGTGGCTTTTCTTGTGCACTCCTCGATGAGCCGATCCAGCATAGGTTGAGGTGACGCTGGAAGACCCATGATGACTCGCTGACAGGCATCATTTGCATTTGTGGTGACAATTTCAAATGTGATTTCGTCTCGTGCTTCTTGCCCTTCCACCTTTTCCTCGACCGTGTCTCTCACTCGATCAACAAAATCCATGAATGGCTCTGAAACAGACTGCTTGAGAGCAATATAAGGTATTATAGGTTCTTTTGAGGGCATACTAAGAAATGCCCGTTCTGCTGCGTCTTTTGTGAGGTCTAACACTGGTTTTGGAATCCCTGCTGCCTGCTTTTGGGCTTGATTCCAGACCCCTTCACCCACAAGATGTTCGAGGGTGATCTCATCATCCTCTATATCTGTTGCATAATCGGGACTCTGCAAAATTTCTGGAAGAAGGTCTCCTGCAAACCTTTTCCAAGTTCTTTCCCACATTCTGTATTCTGATGGAGGGAGCAAGCAACTGAACAAGCACTTTAAATCAGTGGGAACTAAGGTGTTAGAATTGAAAGTTGCTTTTAACATGCTCTTAAAAAATTCGCTTTTTTGCCCAAATTCACTTTTTGTTTTGCAGAGTTCCTTTATGCTTTTGTATGAAAGTGGTTCCCATCTGGGGTTTTGCCCTCTCGCGTTGTACAACACTGGCGCGAGAAACAAGGAGTTTGAATCTCTGCCTGCTTTCTGTTTCCCAGCTTCGGCCTTCCCACCTTTCCCGTCACCATGGGAACCAGAGGCCGGGCCTTGGGAAACAGGAGGAGGGGGGCAGGGTCCGGAGGCTCGGGGGTGGAGGTTTGTGTGGGAGTGGCGGAGGTTGGTGATGCCGTGTGGAGCGGGGCGGGATCGGGTGGTGCAACCTCGACGGGTGGAGCTGAAGGAACCACCTGGAGGGGCGGTGCTGTGGGCGGAGGCCTGCAATAGCACTTGGGAGGGGTTTGGTCTGCGGCAAGAGAGGAGGAGGAGGGGTCAGGACAAAGGGAAGGAGGGTCAGGGACTGGTGTGGGGGGGGGGGTACCTGGGAAGAAGGAGTTCCCGCCGCGCTTCTTTGTCCATCTTGTGGAGAGACAAAGACCCCCGCCACGCAGCCGCCGCCATTTTGTGGCGGTTCGTCCCGTGGGGGGTGAGGGAAGGGGTTAGAAGGAGTACAGAAGTTTTTGGAACAGCAACAACTGTGAAAAGAAGCAGAAGAAGATTTAGGAACTGAAGTTTCAACAGAGCAATTAGCATTTTCAGACTGTGGGGGTCGGGGAGACGGGGGAACTAAAGCAGATGGACTCTTTTCAGTTTCCCGCATTTCCCGACTGTCTGCACCCTCTTTAACAATGTCATAAATTAACAAAAAGATCCTCATGAAACCCTTTTTCACTGAAGGATCCCCCTTCTTGGTGCCTTCTGTTAAAACTGTGCCAACACCCTTCCAAAAAACTTTCTGCCTCACATCCTGAGCTGAGACATTTGGAAACTTTAAAGTCAACCACTTTATGAACTTTTTCACAAAACTTTTAGAAAAACTTTCTCCTGACTCTGTCAGGGTTACTTTTACTTGGTAATAAAACTCTTTTTGCTGCTTGGACAACTTCCAACCCATGTTGCCCACCAGCAAGCCTCACCCGCCTGCTGCTGAAAAAAACAGAGAAAAAAAACTAAAAAAGTCTAAAACCCAATGGCGGCTACCCCGCACGCAGCGTGCTTGCGTGCCCTCTCACTCCGCGGGAACAGGGGTTGCCTCCACCCAGATCCACTAACCGGGGCCTTCCCGCATTAGTATAGAATCTTACCGATCCGTCGACCCTTAGAAAACAAAAAACAGCAGCGTTTCCCGGTCTGAAGACGTCTTCTGGGGTGTGCAGAAGCTGCGTCTTCGGTCCGCTGGAAACCCGGAAGCCGGCAGGAGCCAGAGGAGTTTCTCAGTGGCGATAGGTCTGCAGAGCTGAGCGGAGGGAGCGGAAGCCCCCTCGGACTCGCTGTGGTCCAATCGGCTTTTCCCGCCGGGCAGACTCTGGTGGCTCTGTGGTGGCGGCGCCAGCAGCCGTGTCTCCCGCGTCTGGAAAAGCCCCAAATTGGAGCGCTATCTGCCGCACTATGAAAACAGTTCCCGCATCAAAGCCACGCGTTCGGGCGCCACTTGTTGCTTTTCGTTCTTTTCTCCTCTCTCCGACTTCCTTGTTTTCGCCCGATTACAGTTTCCCGGGGCGCTGGCCAGGCGCTTCCGGGAGCAGCCAGAGAGAGAGAGGCAACAAACACCTTTGTGGGTTCGTTTGATACGGACAGAGCTGTTTAGAGAGCGCGAGCAAGACCGGGATAAAGAGACTCAAGAGATTGGACACTTGTTGTGCAGTCCAAAGTAGGTTGTATTTGCCCGATCGCCGCACGTACAAGTGACCCCAATCTCAGGTCCAGACAAAGGTTTTATAGGGGAAAATAAGAGATAAGGTGAAACCAATAGAACAATGCCCAGTGTGAATACATTATAGGTAAAATCCAATGGGAATAACTCCAGGGGGAAGGATGAATACACGTAAAATTACAGAATAGAAACTCCAGCTTTAGGTTTAGGAAACAGAAACTCCCATCTCAAATTCACAAAGCCTTGTTGCTCCGTTTGCGTAGCTGCACACTACAACAGAATGGTGGATGCTGCTGCCTATTATCTATTCCCAACAAACCTCTCCTGTAGAAAAGCAGGTTGGGTCAGAGAAGCAGGCAACGCAGTCAGACCCCCACACAACACTCACCACAGCTGGCTCAGTAAGAGAGGCAAGAAAGGCTCTTTTTGTAAGGTTTTATCCCAGTGAAGTACATCACATGAGGCTGAAAGGAACCCGGCAAGAAAAAGAACAACCGTGGTGGTGCAGGCAGCTTAAAAAGGGGAAAGGGTGGGGGGGCAGAGCTAAGGGCAGGGCAAAGAGGATTGGTCTATAGGGGAGGGGGGGTTGGCCACCAGTGGTACCAAGCCAGTGAGGGGACAGGGAAAGGGGAAACCAGGGGAAGTCCATGTGGGAGTCTGTCTTTTCCCCCCAGGAGGACTACTCTATGGTAGGTAGTCACTGCCGTTGCCAGGGCAGAGGACTTGGGAATTGACTGAGAGGACAGAGTTCATGGGATGCTACAACTCCTCTTTTTTTTTTACTAAGAAGACCTCCCCAATGGATTTTTGCATGCACTTAACTAGACAGGGAAACATGACTAAGACGATAAAAACAATTATTACAATCCAAAAAGTTCCTTTGACAAAAGATGCAACCAATCCTGTGAAACCCCACTGTCCAAAAAGTTTATTGATCCAATTTGGGTATTTTTCCACCTTTAAGTCCTTTATTTGCTCCCTCAGCTTCTGGATGCTTGTGTGGATGAATTCTGAGTGTGAAGAGATGTTGAGGCAGCATATCCCTTCAAAGTCTTGGCAGCCATGTCCATGGACAAGCAGTAGAAAGTCTATGGCGGCTCTGTTTTGCAATGTTGCGTGTCTGGTAGCCTCAGTGTCACTAAGCAAGTCACTAAGTGCAGTGGAGGTAGCGTTTGCCTGCTTACTAAGACAACACTCCATGTGAGAGAGCTCACCAAGAGCCTTAGCTGCAGCCACCCAAAGTAAGAAAAGTGAGACGGTGACTCTTTTTGCTTTGTCCCAATTATAAATTTGGCTATTGCAGTTTTAATCAAATTCAGAATATGATCTCTTTTGGCGTGTCGATTCGCTTTTTTGTTTCCAATTATGTAATAATGTAATGTTCGGAGTGAGGGTAGAAAGCCTGCCAAGGCTACAGGGACCCCCCTGGAGACATGAAAGGATCCCAGCCCACACTCGGTCACCACAGATAAAAAACATTCCCCAGGGCAACACTTTGGGGTGGAGTGAGGACACAGAGAGTATGTGACTGGTGTAATTACACCAATTTAGGTTATTATAGGCTTTGTTAATTGGTGATATATCTTTTTTGTATGTGTTTTTTGCCAGGTCTATTTTGGGCCAATGTTGACTCGGTTGTCTAAAGTAAAATTTGACACAGTAAGTTGCTTTGGAGGACCCCAGCAAGTCCAATTCTTGGAGTTCCTCTATAGCATCTGACAGAATCTTTGTCCACTCATCCCAAGTGTCTACCAGATTGGGCCTCTCACCTGTGGTGCGGAGGAGATCTGAGTTAGTGATAGGCCAGTCATCTGCTACCAAGGGAATCCCTACCAGACACGTGGACAACGGGTTGCCTACGCTGCCCACGGACAGACAGAGATTGTCTTGCTGTAAAGTCTTGGCTAGTGTGACCCAGATGTTCTGACTGGGCTGAGGGATGATCCACGCACAAACTGATGGGAAGGTGGGGAGCATCCAAAATCCTATCTGGAACAGTTGGAGATACCCTGCCGCCTGAGACATAACAGGATGCTTGGGGGTGATGAGTTGATCTGTGAGTTTGAGAAAATGGATTTTTTTTTTTTTTAGATTTGTGTAACTTTAACAGCCCCTCCTACCTTCCCCTCTTATCCCCTCAGTTTTTACTGAGTAGAAAAGGGGTGGGAAAACAGGGGGGATAACAGTGTAGCAAACTAAAGAGAGGTAAAACTAACAAAAAAGGGGGGTAACAGTGCAAACAATGAGTGAATAAAATGCAACAGAGCCTTTTGTCTTCAGGAGCAGTGGAGGGTCATCTTCTTCTGTGAAGGACCTTTGTGTTTACAGTCTTTTTCCTTCTCCTCCTCCACACTGCCTGAGTTTGGTCTCTTTCCTGTCTCTGAGGTTCCAAGGAAGTGTCTCTGGGAGCTGCACTTGGTGATTCAATGAATAGCTTGACATTCTTGCTGGGGATCCACCTGGGGCCAGATTCTGTGGACACGCAAGCATATCCTCTCCCCCACGTTACTAATGGAAATGGACCTATTATTTGCTTGGATTCAGGGTCTTTGATCAGCACAGGGGGTTTATCAGTGAGTTGAGCTCTGCTAGTGTCGGAGAAATGCCTGATAATGGGGGGCTTTGGCTCTGTGAATGAATTATTAAGCAAGTTGATAACATAGAGAGCCTTACATAATCTTTCTACATTTTGTAGTGTTTCAACTCCCCCACGCTGCCTTCTCAGTCAGCACGGGCCAGTTGCAAATTTTTATGAGGGCATCTGGGCTCCCATCCCTCCCCACAGGCACAGCAGGGCACTGAAGCCCCCACACCAGCCTCTCACTCTGCCCTACAGCAGGGGTGGTCAGGGAAGGTCTGCCTCCAAACTGCAGGCTCTGCAGATCTTCATGGCCGCCTCTCCCACTCAATGGAGCATCGAATTACCCCCCCCCACACTTCAATTCAGCAGTAAACCAATCTATTTCTGAGGAGGAAACACCCACTTTTCTTTCTCTAGACAGGGCAGGTTTTGCATCCCACTGCAGGGGATGGGTTTATTGCCCGGAACTGCTGAGCAGATCCACACATGGTCAGCCGTGAAGGATTTCCTCCTGCAGCCCTGCGGGTTTTTGCTACTCTTCATGGAAGCGCCCCTCTCCAGGTACCGTGCGCCCCCGCTGTCCCCTCACCCCTGTGACATTCCTCCCGCCGGTGCACACTCCGCTCTAGCGCTGCCTTGCCCTTTGTTTTATTCTAGAGAAAGGAAAAGAAGACACGGGCTGGGGAAAAAGAACCACCCGTACCTGATCCCCACATACCACAGCTAATCAAAGCCTACCTCCTTCCCGCTGCGTTCTGCCAGCCCGCACGCGCTATAGTGGAGGGGCGGTGCTGGCCCCTCGCACCGCCCCTCCAGAGGACAGCTACCGCATCGCCACCATCCGCCAGCACCGCCCCACTCTCAGCGTAGATTGTGCGACGGCGTAGTCCCACCTCCCGCCCTGCTCCGAGTGGCTGGCGGCGCTCAGGCGTGTTTCTCATTGGACGTAGCGGTGGCCGGGATGTGCTTGGTAGTTTCCTCTGTTTCGCAGTGTAGGGTTGGTGGTAGAGGCTCGTCGCTGTGGGGACTGGTCTGTCGTGGAGGAGCTGGATGGAGTGGGGGAGGCGGCGGGCGCTTCCATGTGAAGGTGGCTCAGGTGGGAGAGAGCCGGTGGCGTCCTGGGAAGGTAGCTCGCACCCTTGGGTCCTTCCCCGCCTGTTGTGGGCGGCGCGGCAGTGCCACTGCTGCCGCCTCTCCGCGCAGGCGGTGGAGGCCGCCCTGTCCCAGCGATCGTGTGAGGAGCGGTTCTGAGGGAACTGGGAAGAGGTTTTTTTGGGGACTCTAGGGTGGTTTGGGAGGCGGGTGGTTGTTGGACTAGAGGTAGAAAATAGAGGGACGATCTGAAGCGAGGCACGGGGTAATCCGGGGCGGGCGGCGGTGGGGGGGGGTAGCCAGCTTTGGGGTGGGAGATCTTGCAGGAGGAGGTTTGGAGGCGGGGGCCTTTGGGCAGGCTGAGGGTGTTTGTGATGGAAGGGCAAGTTCGGGGGTTTCGGCCGTGTACTGTGGCAAGGACGTGTTTTGTTTTTCCGATCAGGCTCTGAAATTACTCCCTCGCCAGTAGGGTGGAGGTAGCACGGGGACGTGCGTGTTTGTGACTATAGGGCTCCGCAGAGGACCTGAGGGGATGGGGCTCATGGTTCTTTGCTTAGGCTGTGCTTAAAAGCAGAAGTTGATACAAGTGTACGGTTTGTTATGTTGTGAGGGGAAAGTGTTTTCCTGCAAATGATATGCATAGCGCACTTCTAGGATCTGGCCTCCTGATCAATATCTTCCTTTAAGAGATACTGTGCAGTCCAGGGAAGTCCCATGAACGGCAGCTGGATGTTGGTGCACCACAGCCAGTGGTTTGTTTGAGTATAGCTGTAGAAAAATGTAATTGTACATACTTATTTGAGAAGTAGAAGGTAAAAACATCCAGAACCTTTTCTTTTGCAGAGTTATCAAGTGAAGCCTCTGCTTTGTCAGGACCTTGTTCAGCATCTCCATGTTTTCCCATCTGTCTGATCTGAGAAAAAGTTGAGGCTGTGTGTTTCCAATAAGCTTTTGTTTGTGACTCTGAAAAGGGCAGGTGTGTATCCTTCAAGAAATAGAGGTACAGACTAAATGGATCTAAAGACAGCAGTGTTCAATGCAGCTCGTGATGGCAAGCTGCGTCTCCTTTCCAAGTTACTGGCAAGCAAAACCAGAGAAGAGGTGGCCTTACTAATGTCAGAAAAAACCAACGGTGCCACACCACTTTTGATAGCAGCCCGTTATGGGCACGTTGACATGGTGGAATACTTGTTGGATTATTGCTCTGCTTCTATAGAGATTGGTGGTTCGGTTAATTTTGATGGTGAGATCATTGAAGGCGCTCCACCATTATGGGCAGCATCAGCTGCTGGACACTTGAAGGTGGTTCAGTGTCTGTTGGATCATGGTGCATCTGTCAACAACACAACTCTAACAAATTCAACTCCGCTTAGAGCAGCCTGTTTTGATGGTCACTTGGAAATAGTAAAATACCTTGTGGAACACAAAGCAGACTTGGAAGTATCAAACCGTCATGGGCATACATGCTTGATGATCTCATGTTACAAAGGCCACAAAGAAATTGCTCAGTATTTACTTGAAAAAGGAGCTGATGTTAACAGAAAAAGTGTTAAAGGTAAGTTTGTTTTATTTTTTCTGGTAGTAAATAGGAGTGAAGTTACTCATATTCTTGAGGAGGATGACATCCAAAAATATTCCTCTAGTCTCACAATGTGAATGTATTTTCCAGTAAGAGATGAAGTGTATTTAGCTGTTTTTACAATTTTTTCAGCATACTCATTTAATAGTGGCTATGAAATGTAATTCTAAGTTGATACACTTTAACCTAAAGACTTTGTGTTTATGCAGCTGCAAAGAGTTCCTTGGCTTTTGCTGAGAACTATTTCTAGCAGGTTTGTACAGTAATAATAATGTGAGCATATATTGTATAAAATTTAGGATGTTTTTCATACTGTTTCTTAACAAGCCAAATATGCTGTATGTAAAATTTACCTGTGCCACTAAGACTAGAATAGGGAAAGATGCATAAAGGAGAATAATTCTTTTCTATGTTGGAAATGAATAATCACTTTCCTCTTTACTCCTCCTCTCCCTCAAATTCCTGAATCCTTTTGGACCTTTTTTTCAATGTTAGTAGACAAAAATGTATTTTAAGATTAAGGAGATGAAGCTTCATATGACTGATTGCAACAGAATGACTTACAGTGGTGCACAGATCACAAAGAATATCTTTGCATTGGTATACAATTATCCTGACACATTGTTCAAAGTGAAAACGTATGCCCTTTTTGCTGTGATTATATTTACGTGGACCTCTTATTCTAATTGCTGGCTTTTGTTACATCTCAAATTTATATGTGACTATCATATTGGCCTAAAAAGCATGTTGCTTATTGCAGGTTATGGTTAACTTTTTTAGCTCATTGAGCCGGGATTGTGTCTCAGCAGCTTCTTTTTAAAAAAATATGTTTATTAACAATATATCGCCTAATAAAATGTTTTGTAGCATATTACTTCAGTTGCTCTCTTCTGGCTAATTACAATTTTAACAGTATCATATACTTCAAGTATATTTTGACAGAAATACCTGTAGGTCCTTGGTTACTGCACAATATTTTAAAATATTAAATACCAAATATGAGAGTAGTCTCTTTGAAAAAGCTGTTCCATTAAATATGCCTTTTTTCTGCAAGTCATGGAGTTATGTGGGTTTTATATAAAGAAAGCTAAACAAAAAATTTGTCATAGAGGTGGGCAGAGCAAAATAAATCTTCCTTTGGAAGGATTTAAGGTTGCCTATAAATCACGGACTTGTGGTGGGATAAAAATGTCATGTTTCTAGACTGGGCTCTTGGAGTAACAAGCTAAATATAAAATGCTGTTATGGGAGATTACTAGAGGTTCTCTTCCAGGTATTTTTGAAACCAGGTGTGGCAGAGTAGTAGAGAGAAGACTCTCGGTCAGGTGCAAGAAGTATGACATTGATTATGTGGCTGATTATGATTAGATTTATTGCTAATACAGTATCTAAATGTTGCCAATGCAGTATAAGTGGGTGTAAAGGGTTAAAATATCAGCAGGTTTGGCTAGAAACATACAGGTTTACAGTCTTTGGCCTTGCAGAATGCACAATAACAAAGCATCTATGGAGCTACTTTAGGATTTTATATACATATGTGACCAGATCTTAGTGCTTTTACTCACCCATCCAAAAGTGAGTGTTTCCCATCTTTTGGGCTGGATGTACCTTGCAGCTGTCCCTGCTGGGGAGAGGGGAGGGATCCACCCAGAAGCTGCCTGCAATCGCGGGAGACCAGTTGGTCCGTTCTCCAGCAGCATTTTAAACTCTTTTGCAGGCCAATGTGTACCAAAGTCAATCGCAATCATCACAGCTCCCCCATCTCTGCAATGCGTTAATTGTGCGAGCATTCAGAGAGTTCCTCCTGCAATTCCCACCTGGTGTTCTTATCTTAGCACAAATCGCACTGCCCATCATTGACGGTAGGGGGAGGGTGCAGGGGTGCGGAGAAAGCCCAAGAAGACCGAAGACCCAACTATCTTTTGTCGTCACAGCAGGGAAAGTGAGCGGGCAAAATTACTCGAACTATCCCATAGGCTTTTCCAGTAATTTTCTTATTGTAAGATAGGACTCTATTCACATTTAAAAACCAGGGACAATTCTAGAACTGAGAGAAATGTGAAAATATGTTTTCAAGCGTTGACACTTTGTCGTGGTTTGACATGGAAGTGAATTTTTTCAGGAAGTTGGGTCAAACCAATCAGTGGTCAGGTTTGGATATTGGCACCTGGAGTGACTGCTGAAGGCATGGACACGCCTCTGAGAACACAGGGGGTTAAAAGCAAGAACTTCCAGGGGAACTGTCTTTTTGGTTCTGGTCGTCAGAGAGTGCAGACCTCCCCTGCCCAGCCACGGGCTGGGTGGGGAGGGGAAGCCATGCGGCCTGGTCCAGGTAGGCCGAGGGGGCTGAAAGTCTGGAACCGAGCCAGCTCCTGCAGATGGAAGAGTGGAGAGAAGCAGAGATGCCTTTCTTCTCCCCCCCCCCCCCCCCCCCCCCCCCCCCCCCCCCCCCAGAGGGAAAGAGACAGAGAGCCTGACAGCACCTGGAAATTTGCCGGCAAAGGAGAAGGGGGGGGAGATGCCCAGTGTGGGAGACGGGAGTTCTGGGCTGAGATTTCAGCCATCCAGGGAGTCTGAACCTTTAACCCTATCCTGGAAAATGAAGGCTTTGTAAAATATTACTCCTCCTCGATTTATAGTGGAAGAGAGACAGTCCGGGACCTGAGATGTTAGAAGAAGAAATTTTTAGGTGGGAGGAGATGATGGAGTAGCTTTTGGCTGGACTTTTCTTGTTAGCCATAGACTGAACCAAATTCTCCTGCAATAGAGACTGCATTTTAGGGGGATGCAGTGGTGACCCAAGGAGACCTGCTTCAGCAACTAACAGCACAGGAATGGCAAGAACAGAGGAAAGCTGAGGAGGGAATGGTGATGCCCTCTGTCTTCAGGAAGAAGATGATCTCTGTTCTTGGACCCTTGGCCCCAGGGGAAAATGGGGGGGACTGTAGTCCCAAGATGAGAAGCTGAACTGTTGTCTCTTTTGGTCCATGGCAAAGCATCCTTAAAGGAGCCATATGGGCAGTCTGTCCATGCGTGGTGGTGAGAGCACTGTGACATGGAAAGGAGAGTGTCACACTGGCAGATTTTCTCCGGGCAGTTGCCATGTGTGACATGGAAACACAGGAGGTGGCAACTGTGTTTCCTGGGGCGCGGGGGGGGGGGGGGGGTCTATGGTGCAAGAGAGACTCCTCTCTCCCTTGATGGACTGAGTATTGATTATCTGAAGGGTGGCAACTTGATCAGGAATCCCGGGTGATGTCTCACTGTGGTTTTTGTTGGAATTGGGCAGGAGGAGGAATGTTTTAGAGGGTCTTCATCCTGGATTTAGTGTGTGTGTCTTTTATAGTAGTAGTAGTTTTAATAAAGTTTTTTTCTTTGTTATTAAGTTTGGGCCTGCTCTGCTCTGTTCCTGATAACATCTCACAGCATTTCTATTGGGAAGGTGCATTTTCATGGGGGCGCTGGCATTGTGCCAGTGTCAAACTTCCAAGGAAAACTTCAAATACTTGGAGATGAAAAGATAGGTAAGTCACAGAGGTCTAAAAGCCAGGATGACAATTGAGACAGGGAGATAAAAGAGTAGTTTAAAAGCATGCAATTAGCTCCTGCTTCTACAATACAGACGTAATCCACCTGTGGTTTGGACTACTAACATTCAGAATGCAGATGTTTTGGAAGTAAAGTTGTGGAAGTGCAAAAGTACAGTGATTCAAAGAAAATCACATAATAGCATAATTTGTTAAGAAAGCATTCCTTTATTCAGTATCTGGACATGCTGGGAGTGTCCCTTTCCATAAGCACGCCTGCTCGGGCATTGTTCCCTCGGGGTTTTATACATTATAATATTCAAAGAATTCCCCAAGCTGCACTCAAAGTCTGTCCCCCTTGGTACATAATAGGTACGTAATTAAAATTTCTTGGATTTTTGGTCCTTTATGTTTTCATGGAGCAAGATTGTCATCTATTGTCTGTTGGTCGGAACTGCATTCTTTATTTTTGGGGTGTTTTATATGATTCCAGCGTCTTCCTCATCATGTCCTCTGCTTGAGCTTCCGTGCTTGTGCATGCGCTGTCCATCTGTGCTGACTTGTTCACCTCTTATCTTGGTAACGTGAGATTCATGCAATTAGCCTCAGCAAGGCAAAACTTATGAGTCTTTAATTTTGACAGGTTTCTACTTATTTAGTGTTCTGAAGTCTTAGGGCACTGTAATCAAGCCACAGCTGGGGAGGTTTGCTCATCTTCTCAGTCCCTTGTTATCAACGTTCTACTATGAGCTAATAGTCTAAATAGCAATTAAAACAAAGATACGAATGGTGGTTATATGGTAAAACTAAGCTATAGATTGAAAGTTACAAAGTTTAAGCAAAATCAAGGAAGTAAAACTAAATTATAAAGTGAAAGTTACGATGTTTAGGAAAACTACAAAAACAAGTAAAAACAAACTACCAAGCTAGGCAAAAATACAAAATTCTTTGTTTAACTCCTTTCAACAGCTAGGATATATGATTTCTGAGACTGATTCAGGTAGGCTAGTACACTGAGGTAAAATATAGGTTTAGCACCATCTGACAGGACATGATGGTGAAGGAGGAGGTGAGTTGCGGCATAAGGACTTTACAATTAAAAATTTTAAAGCAGGTATGTTTTATTCCAGCTGGGACACATGGGAGATATTTCCACCAAAGATGTGTGTACCTGGCTAAGACAGGTTTCAGGTTTAAATACATATTGATCCCCCAAGCTCACGCCTCCCTGCCCGCTCATTCCCTGCCCACTCTCTGCCTCCTTGTGCTTTATATTATAATTAGTCTTCTGTGGTGCCACGCCCCCTGGGGGGTCGTGGGCAGGGGTCTTCTTGATGAAGTAAGAGGTCTTCCTCAGGTGTTTGCTGCTTGACCTTGTCTCTGGGCAGGCATGGTGGAGGTTTGGCTTTCTCTCAGGTCAGTTTGCCCTGGCCAAAACTAGGAGCCTGGTTCTTGCTGGCTCCTTAAGCAAAAGGTTCTGCTTTATGGGTTTCAACAATACCTGAGTCTTGCTTTACTGAGTTTTCTTATCTTTATGGCCTTTACCTAGCAACTAAATTCTTATGTGTTCTGTTACAAGTTGTTTCTACCTAGCAGATTACATTCCTGTTACAAACTGTGTTCTGTACTTTTGCAAACTTGCTAAATAAGCTATATATATTTTTGTTTTCCTCCACCCGCCCAAGTACATTATATGCTTCTAAAATTCTGAATTTTCATAAACATACATGTTTCCCATCTCAGAGGTGACAAGATGTTTTGGGTTAGACAAGTGCTAATCTGCAACAGATGGTCAATAGTTTTGAATTGAAAATATGAGCATTTAGTTGTCTTTCTTCTTGCCACTGTTTTACTGATCTGACTTTTACAGTTTCCTCAAACTTTTATGAAGAACATATGGACCATAGAAATGGAAACAAAGGATTTTTTTGACCTGAACAGTGTGGGGCGGGGGGGGGGGGGGGGTGGTGGTGGTGTTAAACAGGATAAGAAAACTCTTGTTTTTTGTTCAGAATTGTGGAAAATAGCATAGATACCTGTAGAATTCAAGACGCTTTTAGAAAAGCAGAAAGTAGTTAAAGCAATGCTTCCAATGTGAGTTAATTTAGCATTGTCGTCCTAATTCAGAGGCTTTTCCAGTACATTACTCTTAGTTTGAGAAGCTGCAGGTTACAACTATCTGGGCTTGATGGGTTTCACTGATATGAATCAGAGGTCTTGAACAGCAAATTAGTTTGTGTGGGCTTATTTTTTGTTTGATTGGGTATAGGCTACCCCGGACCGAGTCCTGCAGGGTAACCCTCAGTTAGCTGGTCAACGGGTGCCTGGATAGCGTAATTAAAATCCCCACCAGGAAGACGGAAGGACTCTTGAGCTGCTGGAATCCGAGCGGGTTTATTGAGGATTGATCGAAGGAGTAGGGAGGCAGAAATAGGGGCAGAGAGACAACCACACTCAGGGGAGGCAGACTCCAAGAGCCCCGGAGAAGGAGGGGCCAGAGTATATAACTGGGGAGGGAAGGAGTAACTAGGGTACAAATGATCCAATGGGAAGAGGGTGTAAGGGATGGGGTAACATAAACTGGGCCAATGAGGGAAAAGGGAAGGAGTGGTTTACAGAGGGAACCATTAGAAACAACGAGAATGGGGAACTTTCCAGAACTTGGGTAGATGACAACCATAAACTGACAGGTGATGGGCATGTGCTCATTTGCATTGGGGGGCAGAGGACTCTGGGGAAATGCCTTATGCTAAATGACTCTAGTTTCCCATGGCATTCCCACACTGTCCTCCCCATGGGCACATCCCACAATTTGGTTTTTTGTTTGTTTTCCTCTTAAAATAAGGAATAGTATGGACAGTACTGTGTGTGGTGGTTTGACCCTGGGTGGATGCTAAGCACTCACCAAAGCCACTTGGCCACTCCCCTCCTCAGCTGGACAGGGGAGAGGAAATATGACAAACGTTCATGAATTGACATAAGGATGGGTAGAGATCACTCACTGACTGATTCCCGCCATGGGTAAAACAGACTATTCTCTGGGGTTTTCTCTTTTGCTGTGGTATTGTCCTGGTACAGAATAAAGGAGGGGTGGAGTTTCTAGCACTGTTTAATTCCATACCACCTACATCATGGCCAGAGCATGGTTTCAGCAGAAAATGGCAAGCCGCCAGAAGTTCGTGCAGGTTTACCTCCGTTGGGGAAAAGGGGAGACTGGTTCCTTAAACACGTGGCAAGTGGTAACTGTTGCTGAAGCTGCAAAAAGGGGTAACTGCTGCTGAAGCCACAGAATGATGCTACTGCTGCAGCCGCCGAGAGCCTCGCCACAAGACACAGCGCCCACCAGGGCTGCCACCAGGACCACCACCACCCCGGGGGGAGGGAGCCACTGTTTTGGCAGTATAGCTCCTGTTCGGACTAACTAGCTTTCCAGGTACTGCGTAGTCCACTGCGGGGGGGGGGGGGGGGGGGCGGGGAAGGCGCCATTTTTGTCTTTTGTTTTGGGCCGCGAGGCCTTGGTTGGTGATCGCCTTTTAGTATGTTAATCATCCTCTTTTTTTGTGTACTTGTCTATTAATCTTGTTGCTGTTACTGTACAGGACATCAGGACTCCTGGACAACTAACCAATATGATTAAGCAGAAGCTACTGTATTTTTTATATTACGTTCTAGCCATACATTCTAAACACTACTGCACACGCTGATCACGCATTTCTTGATTGGTGCCTCTATCTTGTCCATGCGCTCTGCACACACACTTTTCAGGATATGTGATTGGTTGCAGTCCAGGTGCTTCACCGCCCTCCTTTATCTAGTTCTTGTGGTCTTGGCATTTTATTTCTCAGCCTTTTCTTTCTTAATTTAGCACAATTTCTGTCTTAGTAACCTTGACAAATTCCAGAGGGTGCTGATAAAAATAACTAAAAGTGGTTTGGCTGGAGCACGCTGTGGCCTAAGCTATGCAAATACATTGCTACAATTCCCCCTTCTTCTTCTTGCACCAGCCAAACCCTTTTTACTGTATTTTCTACCATGCGAGTCACCAATTTTATTATGCATGGAATAATACAACACAGTATAATAATGACTAATAGTTATAATAAAGCTCCCTTTACGATATCTTTCAAACATCCAGTTATTCCCCATCCCTCAAACCACTCATCCAAACCCCAGTCATTCACAGTCAATTTCCTCATGTTATCCTGTAATTGCTTGAGTTGCTTGTGAATGGATGCAGAATGGTCGGAGAGTTTAATGCAACACATTCCTTCAAAATCCTCACACCCGCACCCATGTGCTAATAGCAAAAAATCTATAGCAGCTCTATTTTGCAGTGTGCCGTGTCTAATACTATCTACATCAGTGAGCATCTGATTTAAAATAGCTGAAGTTATGTTTAATTGTTTGGCTGTTCAGCATCCCAGCTTGTTACATGTAGCCAAAGCTTGAGTAGCAGCAACACCTGGAGTAAGGAATGATGCTATTATTCGTGCTGGAGTGCCCCAAAACTCTATGTGATTGTCACAATCAGGTCCCAAGGTTGTGATTGCTCTTTTAGTTCTCTTGTTATGTCCCGCTCTCCAAATAGTCTGATTCAGCATTTCGCGCATGCTAGGGGCAAATGTGGTTAGCTTTCCTAAGTAACAAGGACCACCAAATGAATTACTCGGAATTGCGGGCCATGCCCTATCCCCACAGATTACGAAGACACCTGATGGAAGTTTTCTTACAGTCGCATTTTCGCCAGCACTTCCAGGATAAGTCAAATTGTGGCAATATTTGGTCACGTTCTGATACCATGGAGAATTGGGATTAAGGATGACACTATTATTTTTGGGTCGTGGGACTAGGACATTGCTCATATCAGTTGATTTTGGGTTTAAAAAGTAGTTAAAAACAAGCAATAATTCCCAGGTACTGATCCTAACAGGTCTAGTTCTTGGGGCTCTAGTCCACTTTCATTCAGTCATTGTGTTATCATACTTGCTTGGAAGCCCTCGCCGTTCAGCCTAATCCCCAACTTTTTGCATACGTCCAATTTTGTACCACCTCTGGTTATGTTACACCAGCGATTCTCCACACTTGATCTATTTGCTCCCACGTATGGCTTTCCTCCGGCTCCTACCCATTTTGTAAAACCAGTAAAATTACTTACTGGGATACCAATTAAACATGTGCGGAAAGGATCTCCTGGCATGGCTAAGGATAAACAAAAGGAGTCCACCCCAGTAGCACTGGCCCAAGTAAACCACATATTCTGTCAATGCCATCCCGGCGGGTTAATTTCTTCTGTACTACAGATGTTGCCACATATTACAAGTAACAGAGGGAGACCCCCAAAAACCCGCACATCTAATTTAAGACTATTTTTCATCCTGATCATTGGTAAAAAACCCTTCCCCTATGAGATCAGGGATAAAATCCAAACTGACAGTGCCTCTTGCTCTTTGCACCCTTCTCCTATTCTATCTTCTCTTTTTCTTCTCTTCTCACCTCCGCTTTGTTTGTTCCCACTGATCCGGTCTAACTCCCCAAGTCCCAGGGATAAATATTCCTTTCCCACATTCAATAGCCTTGATCTTATTCTCTCTCTCTTTTTGCTCGAGCTTTCGGCGTTCATTATGAAACTACCGAATAGCCTGCCCCAATTGCTCCCGAGACTCAAACAAGCTCAGCGCTTCTTGACGGGTTTCTGGGGAATTAACCGTTGTTCCTGTCATTTGGGATAATACCACCCAGGTATTGAATTCTTGGGAGTGCCAATGTCTGCACTCAATACACCTCTGGAAGCTTCCTCCTTTGTACTGATATCACCTATCTAATCCACACCCCACACGTTCTAATCTCACCCAAGGATAGCAGAAGCATTCACAGTTCTGAGGGCAATTGATGTTTTCAGGTAGCGCTGGTTGTTGGTTCACTGGTGATATTAGAGATCAGAGTGTCCTTCTCAAGCCTGGGGCGAACCCATTTCACTGGCACCCTTCAGGGTCCTTTGTCTGTAATGACACAAGCATAACCCTTACCCCACATTAATAAATCTGCAGGTCCTTCCCATAACCATGTCATAGGATTTTTAAAACAAATTTTCGGTCAGTGCTGTATCGATTCAGAATCTTGCTGCAAACCTGAGTAATGTGTTTATGCTGGTGGATCACTACGGGTACCTACTAACCGTAGATGATTCATAACATAAACTGCTTTCAGCACTCTGTCCTGCAGGCTCAGCCCATCCTCCCCTGTTTTTTGTTTATCAAGCAGCCCTTTCAATACCTGATGTGTTCTTTCAATGATAGCTTGTCCTGTGGAGTTACATGGAATATCTGTGCTATGCTTCACTCCCCAACGAGCCAAGAAATCTTGGGTCTGTCGGGCTATATATCCTGGCCCATTGTCCATCTTGATTTCCTGCGGCAAGCCCCTTATGGCAAAGCAGCCTCACAAGTGTCGAATGACAAAACGAGATCCTTTGCTTGTCATAGGAGTGGCCCAAACCATGGCAGAAAAGGTGTCTATGGTTACATGAATGCGTTTAAAGCGACCAAACGGGGCATAGATAGTTATATCAGTTTGCCATAACTGCAAGGGCCCCAGGCCCTGAGGGTTGACCCGAGGACCCAATCCGCCAATCATGCCCTGGCATTGCGGACCGGTTGTGACAATTCCTTGAGCATCCTGCAGCAATATTCCTAGTTGTTTGTGTAAAACTTTTGCACTTTGGTGAAAAAACTCGTGAGCCCTTCTGGCCTGGGCAAACTTATCAATGTTAGGAGAAGCAGAACCGCAAAGTGGTGCCACCAATTGGTCAGCTTTCTCGTTTCCTAAGGCCAGGCCTCCCGTCAATCCAGAGTGACTCCGTATATGGGTGTCCTGGTTCAGGGAAAATTTGGGAGAGAATCCCCAAGGGGTTCCTCTAGGAAGCAGATTCAATCGGCCCCTCCCCCCAACCAGTTCGGGAAAAAATACCTCTTTGGAGAAAAGTGGAAAAAAATGTTTATTAAACAAGAAAACCTAAACAATATTAAACAATAAAACTTGCCACCCCAAAAGAGAGACAAACTCAGAAAGTCCCCTCCCCGGGCTGCAGTTCAGCTCACTCAGTCTGTTATCAGTCCCTCCGGTGCTGGAAATGCCGCGGCCCAGGCCCGGCCCATTGGGCCACAGGTGCGAGCTGCCACTGCTCTTCTGGGTGCTCAGTCCAGAGCAGGTTTGAGCAGGTCCAAAGAAAAGGAAAAGCCGCAGTCCAGGGAACTTCTTCGCCTCAGCTAGCTAAAACGAACTAAAAGCAAAGGTGAGCTCTGTCTCGCTGTCTGTCCATCCGCAGACAACACAGTCCAGGAGCAGGAACGTGGAGGAGTGAGTGCCGTTTCTGAAAACAATCTCCGCGCTTCTTCTCCCCCCCGCCCCCCTTCACTCCTGGGACAAGTCTTAAAGGTGCAAAACTTATTATTCAGCATAAACAGAACAGACGATTGGGGATAAAAGCATCATACAGTCAACACAGGACAATGGGTAATAAAATAATCCTGCTTGCAAGAATTAAGTAACTGCCACAGTTGCAAAAAGACTTGCCACAGCCGCCGGTTTTGAATTTCCTTCAGTAATGCTCGCTCCATGCGCTCAACAACACCTACTACGTAGAGAGAATCAGAAACAATGTTAACGGGATCATTTGGCCATTTTTAAAACACCCTGATAACAGCACATAACTCAAGAACCTGTAAAGAGTGTCCTGGTCCCTCAAGGATTTCACTGAGCCATTTGCCTTTGTACTGCCAAGTAAGACCTGCTTTAGAAATCTTTCGAGTGGCATCAGTAAAAACCGTGAGGCCTTCTACAGGTTGCCTTGATAGCCAAGGTAGTTCTTCCACCTGTTGATGCAAAGAAAAAAGCTTATGAGGGGGGAAAATGAGTGCTAATGAGACCTGAAAATTCAACAATGCCCATTGTAAGGTATCTGAATTCTGTAATGACCATTGGAAATAGTCCTTTGTTAATGGGAGAAGAATATTTTGGGGTTCCATTCCTGCAATTTCCACTGTCCGCTTCCATGCCTTGATCACAATTTTTGCTATAGCCTCCATTTGCGCGGTCAAGGATTTTTTCAAATTAAATGATAAAAACTCCCATTCCAAGATTTGTAGTGGCTGTTTAGCTTGGCCATCCCACTGCATTAGTATAGCCATCACGTGTTTTTCTTTATTCAGCACAGCCACGGACAATGGCAAAGTAGGGTACCAATGATCTGCAAAGGAATTACCCAGTTTTGTGGCAATTTGAGTCAGAGCCTTCTGTTGTTTTTCAGTCAGTTTGTGCAGCACATTGGCCTGATTTCTCCCCTTTAATAATGGCATTAGGGGCTCGAGGTCTTCATTAGTTATGCCACAAGTACTACGAATCCACTGTATGTCCCCAATTAATTTTTGAACGTTCGATTAAGTCCGAATTTATGTACAAATAGTTAATTTTTGGGGCCAAATTTGGGCTTCAGTGATAAGCATACCCAAATATTTCCATGGGGCCTGTTGTTGGACTTTTTCAGGGGCAATTTGAAGGCCTGCCTCTTGGAATTGTTGCTGTAAGGCAGGTAGCAGGGTTGCTATATCTAGATGTTCTCCTGCTATAAGAATATCATCCATGTACTGATAGATAAGATACTGTGGGTATCATTTCTCAGCGGGGCTTGCGCCCAGGTGACATACAGTTGGCACATCATGGGAGAATTTTGCATCCCTTGTGGCAATACAACCCATTGATACCTCTTTGCTGCCTCTGCCTTGTTAATGGATGACACTGAGAAGGCAAACTTCTCACGGTCATCCTTGTGCAGGGGGATTGTGAAAAAACAATCTTTTAGGTCGATAATTAACAGTTGCCAATTGACAGGTAACATTGGTGGTGAGGGTAGGCCGGGCTGCAGGGGTCCCATATCCTGCATTACGGAATTAATGGCTCGAAGGTCATGTAATAACCTCCATTTTCCTGATTTTTTAGGGATTGTAAAAATGGGTGCGTTCCAGGAGCTCATAGAAGGTATGATAGGCCCCCTTTTCAGTTGCTCATCAACCAATTCATTGACATGGGCAAGCTTTTCTTTAGACAGCGGCCATTGATCAACCCAGATTGGCGTTTCTGTTAATCATTTTAATTTTAGGATTGGCCGCCCCTCAATGGCCACCGCTAAAAACCCTCACTGGTGAGACAGAAACCCATCTGGCTCAATGCGTCCCGTCCCAGCAGCCAGATTGTTGTATTCATCACGTAAGGTCTCACCTGAACGCAGACGTGCATCTCCATCAACCCACACTATTAAGAATGTTTTACTAATTCGAGTCATTTGCATGCCTCCCACCCCCATAACTGGTGCCCCCTGGGTATTCAGAGGCCATGTTGCAGGCCATGCAAACGAGGGAACAATGGTGACATCTGAACCCATGTCCAGCAATGTGGCTTTTGTCGTGCGAGTTCCTCCATTGGGGTGCTGAAACTGGTTTTGCTGGGTTTTAAATAGGTTTAACTGGTTTTGCTCCCGATAATGGTAATGTAAGCATGACCTGAGGGGTTCCTGTTGACCCAAAACCTCCAGTCCCCCTCAGCATGATCCCTTGTCTAGGAACCTTGGCCTTAAAGGGAACTAACTGTGCTGGTCCTGTGCCTTTTGGAATGTGGATGGGTGGCCTCAACGTTTGCACCATTATTGACTAAATAATCTGCATGAATTAGTCCAGGCAAAACAAAAATGCTTTGCTTTGATGTGGATGATCTCCCTATCAGCAGGACACTAAGTCCATGCCCTAAGGGTCTGTTTGCTGTTGATGAGATGACCTGTGCATCGGTGTTTTCCAGGGTTGCTTCTATTGCTGTATCCAAGTCCACTCCTGCACTCCCTGCTGTTGCTGAGTGGAGGATGTCCAGGCAGCCGCCTGGTTGTGAGGGAGCATTTGTGTCATTGCACGTCCCCCCCTTCACGCTCTGTTTCCCGTTTCCCTACGGTGTTCCATCTTTCTTGCATTTCGACTGAAATTCTGGTTCGATGACCAAATTTATCACATCTATTGCAGTTTCCCGTGAAACCAGTAGATGTCGCTGTTGCCCTACTTGTCTTCACAGCTTTAGTTCAGCACTGGGCTTTAAAGCATTCATGTCTACCACAGTTGAAACATTTCAGGCTGGCGTCGCCTTTTCCTTGCTGTACCAGTGGTTTAAGGGCAACTGCCATCGCTTCTGCTAGGTAAGTGGCTTTTTCCTCTGGAGTTCCCACCCTAGAACAAGCTTCTATCATGTCCACCAAGGTGGCAGTTCGAGGCAAGGTCTGCAAGATCCTCTTACAGGTGGAGTTCAGGTTATCCACTGCCAGTTGCATCCCCAGCGCAGCTTTTACATCTGAAGACGTTCCCGGAACTCAATCAATTGCATCTCTAAGGCGATCTAGAAAACTCATAAAAGTCTCTTTTGCCTCTTGCTTAATGGTTGTATAGGATGGTGGTGGAAGTCCTATGTCTGCGACAGTGTGGAATGCTTCCCCTGCCAGCTTCTGAGACTGTTGTAAAATTGCTGTATGTAAACGTGCCTGAGTTTTTGGTTCAGCAAAAGGCCCTTTCCCCAGCATCATGTCTGGGGTGGTAAACTGCCTAGAGTCCCCCTGAGGGAGCCCAAGATTTTCAACCATGGCAGTGTCTACCCATCTTTGTCAGTCTGCTTGCCACAGCAGTCTCTGTGTGGGTTTTAAAAAGGTTTCTGTGGCATTCACATTCTCTGGACAGAGAGAGATAATTCTGTCTCTCAGGATTTTTGGAGAAGCACAGAGAGAGGAAGAGAAAACAATCTTTATCTCTGCTCCTTTGTTTTCCCCATGTGGAATGTGGTATGGAGATTGTTTACTCTTCTTCTCTCTGTACTTCTCCAAAAATCCTGAGAGACAGAATTATGTCTCTGTCCAGAGAATGTGAATGTCACAGGTTTCTGCCAGCTTTTTACAATCAAGCCGAGCAATTAAACCGCTAGTAAAAAATGTGGTCCAGCAAGGTCTGCACGTATTGATTAGTTAGCCCATATTGCATTATGGCTTTCTGCCCCTCTCAGCCTCTCAGACGAACTTCCACTCCAGCCCCACCCACTGATGTTGATTTGGGTTACTGGGGACAGAGATTACCGGAAGCGCTTGTGGGATAATCTCACCCTCGATGAGGGCTTCTCTAATAATACCTTGTCACCTCCCAGCTGGGTTACAATCATCGTCGGACACAGAGCGGGTAGTAAATCTCCGTTCAGGACTTTCTCTCCTTTATTCGGGGCTTCTCCCCTCCTTCCGCTGTTGCGTACGCTCCTGGTTGTCACGTCGAGTCAGGAGATCGGACATTCTTCACATTCCACAGTACTGGTCGAAATCTCACTCCTGCCATACTCTCTCCTCTTCAGCTTCTCGCTCCCGCTGTTTCCTCCTCTCCTCCACCCGCCAATCTGTTTCATCATCAGAAATCGTAGGGCGGGCAAACCTTCTATCCCGGCTACCTTCTCCGGAGAGCCGGGCTCGGCGATCCTTACTGCCCTTATGGTCTGGAGGATCGATAAGGCAATAAGCCAATCTCACAATCGATCCATCTCCCCTTCTTCCCTCCACCATCAGCTAAGATCTGGTCTTTTCTCTTTCCCTTATTTGTACATATATTAAAGCTCCGAGTTCAGCTGTCTCCTGCCAACAGCATTCCTCCTCCTCAAAGCGGCACAAGCGTTCTGCGTTTGTATACCTGCGATCTGCATTTGAATATCCGCCACAGTGGCTAAGCAGCAGTGAATCAGGCTGCAAAGGTGGTAACGGGAAAATGCACGCCCCCCTGATGCTATTGTTAATTCCTCAGGGGACACCACAGGGCACCGCATGGGTAATCCTGGTGCTGGAGGAGGGTGCCGGAGGAGAGAGCGGCGCATCCACGTCCATTTTCTCTGGTTCCGGTGCAGGTTGCGGAGCCAGGGCAGGCTGTAGCACCACGTTGTTACTGTCTGAGACCACCTATGGAGCCTGTAACTACGACTCCAGGAGTGCAGAAGGTACGGATGGTATAACTGGTTCAACTCCCCCAAAAAATTCTCGCACAAACGCTGGGAAGGCCACCGCGGGGTCATCTGGCTCTAGGGCAACTGCTGCCCCTGCCGCAGCTTTCTGCTTTTAACTGCTTTAGAACCATTATCATTAACTTCCATGCTGTGCTAAGTCCCTTGGTTTCCTTTGACCCGTCACTTACAGCATCTCAGAGAGTGACTCCTAGCCTTTCCCACTCGGGGATATCGAATATGCTCTTGGGGGTGGCAAAAATTCTCTCTCCTGACCCCATCTCAATAGTCTTTTCAGGACCTCTGGGTCATACTTAATTGCTCTCTTAGAGAGAATAAGCTGGAGGACAGTTAGCATGGCCTGCTCTTCTTTTGACAGTGCCTTTCCCATCCTACCAGCCCCCGGTGTCCGCTGCAGCGTTAGCGCACTTTTCCCTGACCCATCCTCCGACTCCCCCCACTGCGGTCCCGCCGCGGCTATCTCTGACCAGGACCTCCTGCCTTTTCAGCTCAGCAGACCCCCTTCAGAATCCAAAGGGTCCGGTCTGCAGCATCACGTCGTTGGGTCACCAGCTTGTGGGACATCAGGACTCCTGGACAACTAACCAATGTGATTAAGCAGAAGCCACTTTATTGTTTACATTATGTTCTATTTATACATTCTAACACTACTGCACACGTCGATCACGCATTTCTTGATTGGTGCCTCTATCTTGTCCATGCGCTCTGTACGCACTTTTCAGGATATGTGATTGGTTACAATCCAGGTGCTTCACAGCCCTCCTTTTTTTAGTTCTTGTGGTCTTGGTGTTTTGTTTCTCAGCCTTTTCTTTCTTAATTTAGCACAATTTCTGTCTTAGTAACCTTGACAAATTCCAGAGGGTGCTGATAAGAATAACTAAAAGTGGTTTGGCTGGAGCACGCTGTGGCCTAAGCTGTGCAAATACATTGCTACAGTTACTGTTCATTTTTCTTATTTCATTGCTGCTTTTTTTTTTTTTTTTTCAGGTAAATGGTTCTTAACTTGGAATCTCTGCTTTTAGTCTCCCTTTCACCGGAGGGGGGACAACGGGAAGGACACGAAGAGAGCAGTTTAAGTGTGGGTTAATTTTTCAGCTGTATTTTTAAACCAGAACAAGTATGTAAATCAAAACTCAAACCATCTAGTTTAGAATCAGGATATACAGCCTTTGTGACAGGCTTTTTATATAGCTGCTGCAGTGATTCAGTATAATTGGAACCCATGCCTAGGAATCAGAGGAATGCTTATGAACCCTGAAGGGGAAGAAGTAGTGGTAGTGGTAGAAGCTACAACTCTTCCCATCAAAGGTTAATCATAAATGTTACATAAACAGAAATTTCTTTTCTCAAATATAAGAGATCCTAGGAAAAACCTACTGTGGTCATCAGCTGGAGCTCTCTGACACATCATGAGGACTTTCTGATCTACACTTAAATTACTTTCTTCAAGGTAAAGCTTCAACCCTTGATGTAAACATGGAGTCTTTTGACTTTGGAAAAGGGCCATGTTTTTTTAGTTCTATTGTCAGTTGAGACAAGTTTTCCCAGATTTTTTTTGGTTTTTTTTGTTCTGTTTTCAAAAGTCCTGCAGTGATTGATAGTATGTTTATTACTTTTTACTGTATATTAAGCTCTTTCACAAAGTGGTTGGATATGCTAAACTCTGAAGGGGAATGCTAGGTGGTACCATTTCATAACCACACTTATATGTGATGTTTGAACTGAATATGCAGGTGCTGAAATTTTCACTTCATCAGTTTTTTACAAGGGACATTAGTATCCTTTTAATTAGTGTATGTTTCTGGAATTCACTTAATGTCTGAAGCTGTTTCTCATTCTGACTAGCTGTTAGCAATTCAAGAAAGTAGGGAAGAGTTGATTAGCACTACTAAGCTATTGCATGAGATAAGGAAGTACAAGTAGCCTGCAATTAAAGAGTAAAACCAACCTCACTCAAAGTGAGATGATGTGCATAAACTGAAAGATGGGTCTTTTTTGAAATGAACAGGGCTAATGCCTTTATTAATGTTCAGCTCTTTATTAAAAAGATCAGCTGGGCAGGGGGCTCGACATGGAGCTCGCCCCCGCGGTTGTAGCTTTCCCAGGTGGCCGAACGGAAGGAGGCGTGCAGAGTCTGTCACTGAAGTCCAGAGTAGCAGCTGTCCCTTCTTCTTTCGTTGTGGCACACCGGTGGCCAGAGGGTGAGGAGGCGTGGCGTGCAGAGTCTGTTGCTGAAGTCCAGAACAACAGCTGTCCCCGCTCCTTCCCTGGTGGCAGCAGCAGGGCTCTCTCTCTGTCTCTCTGTCTCTCTGTCTCCCTGCTTCTCACAGCCTAACCTAGTCTATTCTTTCTTAGATGATGGCGACGGGTAAAAGTCAATCAGGGGATGTGTTTCCCTCTTCCTCAGCTAGGGCATTTGTCTAGACTCCTCTACTGTGTTCAGTTTTTGATTTATGGTCCTTTTCATCTCCTAAAAATACTCCCATGATCCTAAGGGTTTTTTTATTTGCATGTTAGTCCCAGAATGGCAGCGTGGAGGGGTGGGAGGCCAGTTATCTACAGGTAGTTTAGGGAAAACAAACAGAGCAATTAGCTAATTAACATTTCAATATCGGTACTTAGCTAGAGTTAGTAGGTTTTTTTTGTGTTGCCATGGGAACTAAGAAGGCCCTGCCCACATCTCTGGGGAACACCTGGAAACTGTCCATTACATTTTTCATTAAATAAAATTTGTTTCCTTAGATTTGAACTCGTATGGACATAGGAAGCTTAAAAAAAAAAAAAAGGCACACGACATCAGTTTGGAAATTAAAAAAAATAGTTCCTGTTGAAAGTCAATGATTTACAACATTTTCTACGTTACTGCCACTGTGTATTATTAATCTTGGTAATATGAGTTATCATTAAGTACTTTTGTGACCAAGGGAACAATTATTCTATTACAGAACCTAGAACAACTTGTTGAGGTTAATAGCTCTTTGTAATTTTTACTTTATTTTTAAAAGACAGACCTTTAATTTTCTTTTGTCAAGTATACTGAGTACAGACATGTAAAACAGTTTTCTTTTGCATTGTCTACATTTGTATGTATGCACATACCAATAATTTTTTCTTCAAAAGTCAAAGTTACCAGAGGACTTATTTCCTTCAAGTGGTCTGCTTAAAAAATGAATAAATTGTTTTATGAACAATTTCATTTTCTGAAGGTGATTAATTTCATCTATGAGGCTGCAAAATAATACATTCAGTTCCTTTTAAACATATGAAGAAAATATTATTTCATGTGAAGGATTGACCAGTGTGTAAAGTTCAGCAGCTGAGTGTGTATTTTCAGTAAGAGATCTTTAGTTTGGTACCACGTTGCTATCATACTTTAAAAATTGTATTTTTAGTTAAAAAGTTTTGCTTACCAGAATTTTGATTAAACATTTTGCAAATTTTAGTGGATGTAGTTAATATTGGTTGCAAATCAAGCCAAATCAGTTTCCTTCCTATGTCACAAGCTATCAGCCTATTTTGAGAATAATTAGCTTCTGACACAACCTCATTAGATACACCTCCCTTGATGAGTTGCCTGTTGGGGTTTTTTTTGGTGGGTTTTTTTTTTGTCTGTTTTGGTTTGGGTTTTTTGTTGCAAGACTGGATAGTTGGGGAATTAGTTCTGTGATTCACAAAGCATTTTTGTAAAGTTCATATTATCCCTGTTAAAGTAGGGCTAGAAAGAAACGTGAAACTATTTCCTCTTTAATACAGCAGTAGATATAATGTTGATTTTAATTTTTTACTAAAGAAATTGATACAAAAATTGGATTGCCTTAACTGCAGAATTGCATAGATATGTTCAGGCACTGTTTATTCCTGTCACTATAGATGATACAGTATTTTTGAAATGGGTAAATTGTGGAACATAGACCTTGAGTGAGATATCAAGGCTAACTGTCATGTCCTCTCAAATGTAACACTTCATAATTACTATGTAGATGTCTGGAATTCTTGTTAATTCTTAAGGTTGGGGTGTGTGTGTGTGTGTGTTTAATTTGGCAATTCTATACCCATCTATCTGCCCATGTCCGCTTTTGGTTTATTGACGCTTGTATTCTTATATTTCCTTCCTGCATCCAGTCAAACTGAAGTGCAGACACTAAAAATTAGTGGTGATCACTTTCATTTATTAATTTGTGCATTGCTTGAAGTAATTGTGATCTCCAAGGCCTACTACATTATAAGTAGCTAGAAATTACCCTATTCCTGATATGTTTACAGTAACCACTCTTTGAGTAGTAAATAACTATGATAGTAAGAAAAAAGCAAGTCTTTTAATAAAGGAGATCCAGATGGAGAGAATACTGAAAATCCTTGGTGATGTAGGAATATTTCCACGTGTTATGCATAGCTTCATTGTAAATTAATGCCATATAAACTGTTGGTGTGTTCTTGAATTATGTAGGCACTGGCTAAGCCTAATTTGTATGACTTTTTGCACTATTAATGTGTCATGGCATACATTTATGGTAACTGATAAAAGAGCATAAAGATCATAGGTATGTGGTGATGGATCTACAATGTGTAATATGAATAGTTGCCATTGAGCCTATTGTCAAATATAGCAATATGTATATCAATAGTTGTTAAATAATTGTAAGAACTTTGGTGGTACTAATGCATTTTGATATGTTTGTCTGTAATATGCATTTGTTATGACTTTTAATATCTTAAAAATATTGACTTGAAGGTAGAAATAAAGGATTCTGAACGATAATATGTAAAGATGAAATAGTTGTGACTTAAGGATGACTATAATATTTCAACAAGTACAATATGGTCTGCAATAAAACATTTTTGTGAGGTTGTATTTTTTTAAAAATCAACTGGCACCTCAAATACAACTTAAAATATGTATATGAATCTTTTGAAATTTAAATGTTTAATTTGCCCAGCTAACACAACATTCTGACATGTATTTGTAAAAACACTTGTAGTTTTGAATCTTTTTCATCCCAGGCCATGTCTCGAGTGGCAGCCTCCAAAAGACCTTTCTAGTGTTTCAGAGCTCTGCTGTGAATGAGGTAGCATGGACTTGAATATACCCTAAACTGGCTACAGTAACTGGTGGCTTAGCCACACCCAGATGGATATGGTTTTGGCTTTATCAGTAAGTGTTTCAGAAGTGTAGATGGCCTGAGGAGCCAGTCAGTATTTGTTTCTGGGTTGACAGCTATAGAAGAGTTTTTACTAGGCTTTTTCCAGCAGAGCAAGATGACTTTTATAATGTGTCTGTATATTGGCAAGCTAGTTATGTGTATTTGTCTGCTTTTGCTCTCTTTTCATCTTAGGAATTTAAAGACCTCATGCTTGTTAGTCTGGAGGTATGAACAGTTTTAGCGTAATTTAAAAAAAAAGAATTTTAGTTAATAAACTGCAGTTGACAAACCAAACTTTTTATACACCTAAATTTGGAAAAAAAATATCTGTTCCTCTGATCGGAGAATTTGTTGGTCTCTGTAGAAACTGTAGTATGGCTGGACCCGTGTGTTGATCAAGCTCCCGTCACTGATTTAATTCTCCATTAGTGACAAAGATTGCCTAGGGTATTTGAGACTGAAAATCACTTCCTATTAAGACCTGATTTTAGTTTCATGAGTATTGATCTAACAGATAATTTTGGGTGCTGCTTTGTGTGGAGTGTCTTCCTCAGCTTTTCAGTTTATTTTGATGCCCTGTTTAGCTTTTAAGACAAATCACAGGCACACTTTAGGGGCCAAATTGAGTTTTACTGGCTAAACACTCTAATGTAAAAGGTAAACTGCACATTCTACAGATAACAGCCTGGGAGAGGAGGGGAGTACATTAGGAAAATGTACTAAGACAAGTCTAAGCTAAGTTGTTGAAATTAGGAGACTGTATACCTACAAAATGCACTTTTCCCAAACATCAGCTGAAGATTTCAGCCCTATTTATTTCTTTCCCTACCTACTTCAGTTCTGTTTATACATCTAAAAATCCAAAGAAAAGGCTACTGCAAATCAGTGTCTTGTTATAATAGAAAAAAGTCTGCCAAAAATGCAAATGAGAAAGTTTATGAAACTTTCTCTCTGAACTTTTTAAAAGCCAAATCAGATGACTATGAATGTACAGAATCCTTGGGAAAGGGTTCCCTGACTTGAGGATGTGGAAACTTGCTGATGCTATAACAGATACTGATGATCTGATAGCCAGTAAACCAGAATTTGCAAGGCTAGTGGTATAAGACATTTTAATTGGGGAGTGGGAGGGTAGGATTTTTACATGGGCATGCTGTTAATTACTTTCATGTTAATGTAGTGGGAGGTTGAAAAGTTGGTACGCCTGAATCTGTAGTATATACTAAAAAGAAGCTAGGTTTAAATTGTGTAGTTTTAAAAGCAATAAAACCCCCAAGAAGCTTTATTATGTTGGGGAGGACGGAGAGAATTATCCGTTGTCCATTTTCCTGTCTCCCCCAGTGAACTACTCATGTATGGTCTTAAGCAAAACTTTCTCCTACTTGAAGCATAGTAGTTTGACATTTAATTGTGGTGTCCAATGATTTCTTTTTAGTTTGCTACAAATGTTTTGCAGTTGGTTGACATTACTGCTTGCTGGAAATTTCACCACATAGTATGAGTGCCACCTGAATGCCTTTAGCATGATATTGCATATTCTCTTCATAAGAAATAATCTTATTGTAAATTATAAGACTTATAAGACAAATGGCTGCATGCTGTGTGTTGAAGGCACTGTTTGGGTTTGGGGGCTTGGGGTTTTTTTAACTTTTGGGAATCCTGAGCAGAGGAGGGGTTTATGTGGGACTTCAGAATAAAGACCTAATAAAGTACTAGAAATAGTTTGTCTGTGTGTATACATAGGCTTGACAAAATAAGTTGGTCCCTCAGAATATTCTGGCAGTCTCTGAGGCCCCAGCTGATATGAAGGGCCTGTTGTGATGAGCTGTATTTGCCTTTATGTACAATTATTACTTTGGAACACTTTAATTAAAGGCTTTGGATGAAAGAGAGAGGAAGAGCTACAGTATATCAGTGAGCAAGGCCAGTGTTGAGTTAGCCCAGCTTTAAGTTTTATACAGATCTTATTTTTTATTTTATATTATGGATAGAGATAGGGATGAAGGAAATTTGACGAGGGAAGAAGGGAAAATATAACCACTTAAGTTGGCAAGCTTAGGTTTCTGTTTTATACTTGAAAGCAGATACAAAATTTCTCATGTGGTAGAGAATTCTGGTTTAAGTTTTGAATAATGAGACATGTCCTTAAAATCTGTTTAATTCTTTTGGGTAATAATGTCAAGCATTTTTGGTTTGTATAACTGTGTGGTATCTGTGATGTTTTAATCAGATCTTGAATGTTTTTAACTTGTCATTTAAGCCTTCCATAGTTTGTAGATGTCAAAGCTTTTTTCTTTTTTTTTACCTATTAATGGGGTGATATCTGGACTATAATTTGATTATAATTTATGTAATTGTTTTTATTCTTTTGCTAGGAAACACTGCATTACATGACTGTGCAGAATCTGGAAGTTTAGAGATCATGAAGATGCTTCTCAAGTATTGTGCTAAGATGGAAAAGGATGGCTATGGAATGACTCCTCTTCTGTCAGCCAGTGTGACAGGCCACACAAATATTGTGGACTTCCTGACCCAACATGAACAGACTAGTAAGACAGAATGTATAAATGCTCTGGAACTTCTAGGAGCAACATTTGTGGACAAAAAGAGAGATCTGCTTGGTGCTTTGAAATACTGGAAGCAAGCTATGGAAATGAGATACAATGATAGGATTAGTATCCTGAACAGACCTGTACCACAAACACTAATTATGGCCTATGATTATGCTAAAGAAGTAAACAGCTTAGAAGAGCTAGAAAATCTTATTGCAGATCCTGATGAGATGAGAATGCAAGCACTATTAATTAGAGAACGTATTCTTGGTCCTTCTCACCCAGATACATCCTACTATATTAGGTACAGAGGTGCTGTCTATGCAGACTCTGGAAACTTTAAACGATGCATCAACTTATGGAAATATGCTTTGGACATGCAGCAGAGCAATCTAGATCCACTGAACCCTATGACAGCCAGCAGTTTACTGTCATTTGCTGAACTCTTCTCCTTCATGCTGCAGGACAAGGCAAAAGGCCTGCTAGGCGCTACTGTCGCATTTGATGATCTAATGGGTATACTATGCAAAAGTGTTCTTGAAATAGAGCGGGCCATGAAACAAATCCAGTGTCCTCCTGATCCAATACAGCTAAACAAAGCACTTTCTATCATTTTGCATTTAATTTGCTTGTTGGAAAAAGTACCTTGCACCTCAGAACAGGAGCATTTTAAGAAACAGACTATATATAAGTTTCTTAAGCTTCAGCCTAGAGGGAAGAATAACTTCAGTCCACTTCATCTTGCTGTTGACAAGAATACTACATGTGTGGGTCGCTACCCAGTTTGTAAATTCCCCTCTCTACAAGTTACTGCTATCCTGGTGGAATGTGGTGCTAATATAAATGTCAGAGACTCTGATAACAACAGTCCTTTACATATTGCTGCACTGAACAACCACCTAGGAATAATGAATTTTCTTATCAAGTCAGGTTCACACTTTGATGCCACAAACTTGTATAAACAAACTGCTAGCGATCTACTGGATGAGAAAAAAATAGCAAAAAACTTAATCCATCCTATAAATCATACTACATTGCAATGTCTTGCTGCTTGTGTTATAGTGAATCATAACATATGCTATGCAGGGCACATCCCTGAAAAGCTAGAGAAATTTGTTTTGCTTCATAGATAATAGTGTGCAGGCACAGAGTGCTGTTGTTGAAGCATGGCTTGGTGACAATGTTTTTCTTGTGCACTGTTGCAATATATCAGTATTCCTTTAGTTTGCTCTCATTTTCTAAAGCAATGTTAGAATTGCATCTGCAGAGTTGGTTAACCAATATTTGAATATGCCATACATGATATTTTGTGGATTATTTAGAAATATAGTGCTATATTTAGACTCTTAAAATTGTTTGCCATTGGTTTGTCTATTCTGGTCCTTTTTTCCTGTCAGGTGTTTAGGACTGAGTTGAATATTTTCCACTGATTTCTTTTTACTACAACTGTTGTGTGGATTTTATACAGTTGGAGGGTCATCTTTTTTTGGTTTTGCTTGAGCATTTCTACTTTTACTCTGTTCTTTTTCTATGGACTTGTTAATATTTGCAACTACCATAAGTGCTTTTTATCTTCTCTATGCACTGACTTAAATGTGACTGTGATGAACAATTCTATGCAGCAGTTGGCCAATTTCAAATTAAATGCCCATTTTGATTTGCAGTTTTGTTTGGAGCTCTTTTTGAGCATGCTGCCTTCATAGCATTACAAATTTTGTACCTACATATCTATAGTAAAATGCAGCGAACCCCGGATCCAGGGAAAAAATTATGATGTCTGGCTCCAGATCAGAAGGCTGAAGGATAACTTTATTAAAACTATACTATATTACATTAATATACTATTTAAAGAGATACTATACTATTCTACATACTTCTTACTTACCTATCTAACTAACAAACTCGTGACTCTCTGCTGTGAGTCCAAGACACAGCTGGATCCGATTGGTCATTGAACCCAAACAGCCTTCACCAGAATCCAATCAAGCAATCACTTCAGGTAAACAATCTCCATTACCACATTCCACATGGGGAAAACAAAGGAGCGGAGATAAAGATTGTTTTCTTTTCTTCTCTCTGTGCTTCTCCAAGAAATCCTGAGTGACAGAATTATGTCTCTCTGTCCAGAGAATGTGAATGTCACACATATCACCTTTCTGAACTAGGGTTTAACTTTTTTTATTCTAGCTGTAACTGATGTTGCTTTCCTGTTGATCCTCTGGGAGTCAGTGCTAAGTTTGGGAGAAAAAAATATCTCTTGTTCTCATGTTAATCCACTTGAACTTTTAATCTGATAATTGTTCTCTCACATCATGCAGTCAGGGAAAGAGTACTCATCATGTACAACTGACAGCTTCCCTTTTGCACTAATATCTTGCTTGTGTTGGTTATGTGACTAGATATAAAGCTTGTTCAAAGTTGAACCAGAAACTTAATTATACATTTCATCTATTTCTTATTAAAGTGCATGCCATAGTTTAAATTTGCAAATCAACTTCTTTAGCTACAAAAGAAACTAAAGCACGTTGGTGGTGTGATTCTTATCAGTCCAGAAATATAGGCATCACCAGTATCGATATAACATAGTAAATGGCTGTATGGCAGAGTAATAGAAATTCTATAGCAGTGTGTCCTCTTCTTAATTTTAAATATGTTTATAAATGCATGTTTTTCCTATCTCTTATTATGTCAGCTGTACTTAAGAAAAAACAGTTTGTTGTGTGAATATATAGTTCCTAATTAAACTTACCTATTTTTATAATATTTGCATAATAGCTTAACTTTTACAACCGAAAGGGCTCTTTTGACTTGATAAGAATCTATAAAAGAATTTCATAAAGGAGGGTGAGATTCAGGTATTTAATATAATTCAGCACTTTACTGTTGATCAGCAGTAGAATTTATGATGGCACATTAGTCCTGCGAATGTCTAAGTGAAATTCATTTGTGTTGAGTAGAATATAGTTTACCTGCAAATTTAGTATTCCAGCATATTGAATATTGTTGACTTGGTGTTTCATTTCAGTGATGGGCAGTAAATGGGTTTCTTGCTCCAGAAACTCAACAAGTTGATTTAGGCTTTTATTGGTGATAGAGGTATTTAAAAGCCAAATTAAGTAGATAAAAAGAAAAATTATTTAGGAGAGTTTTTTTAAAATTTGATGTTGGAGTATTTTTATTTTGTGATTTAAGTTGACTAAGAATGTCTTGAGAGTATAAAAGAGTATAAATAAAAAAAAAAAAGTTCGTCCTCGCTTCTTGGCTGTTTTGTGTTTTCTCTTAGTATTCAGTGTGGAGCCAACAGGTTTAGCCATTCTTGGGGAGAATATTGTAATACTTTTAAATAAAGATATGTTGAAAGTAATGCTGTTTGTATATTGCCACTTTTAAACTCTTATTTTGAAACCACTTTCATGTGTTTGTTCCATGATATACCTATACTGTATGAAATTCTGTGTATAAGAAAATCCTATTTGTTTCTCTTGCAAATCTGCAGCAGTAAACTTGTAATAAATTGGCTGATTTTTTTTTTCTTATTTGTAATAATTAAACTACATTGCACCCAAGTTGTCAGCCCATAAAGATATTGAGAACATTGAGGAAAAAATTGTATGCTCTGTAGGGGTGAAATATAGCTATAAAAATTTATTAAATAATTCACAGGGTTTTTTGGTTTTTTTTTTAAGACAAGGATATTGATACCCTATTACTTGTTGAAACATCTGAAATTAGATTTTTTTTTTTTTTACAAATACTCAAAGCATTCTTCCTGAACTTCCACTGAAATACTTCAGCCAGGAAGATGAAAAATACTGTGGTTAAAAAGAAAAAATGAAAAAGCTGTTATTGTCAAATTCTAAAATTATATTCCTATTTTTATATTGCTTATGTCAGTAACAAGATTCCAGCTGTCTGTAGTATCTCTGAGGTTCTGATTGTTAAGCACATGGTAGAAAGCACATTTTAAAATGCAAGGCAAGAGTGTGGTTATTTTTCCCATGCATACTCTGCAACAGTCCTTGGATAGGAGGTATTTTTATATATTACCTAAAGACCAAAAAATCTTTTACGGATTCTTTTGAAACTGGTTGAAATTAAACTCTTTTCACTTTTATAAAACACTATCTTATAGAAGAAATGGAATGCTATAGCAAAATTTTTACTGAGGTATTAAAAAAGAATAAAAACCTTAAGAGAAAAGACATATGCCTCTTCTCAGTTTTACATCAACTGCAAGTTAGTAATGGCAGAATATGACTACTCTGGAAATAGCTTCCTTGTGCTTTGAATTATAGCGTGAAATGCCTTTTATACTCTCAAATATTGACACGTGAGTACAAAGACAACACTAATTTCTGTGTTCTGTGACTACAATGAAGTGGTATTTAATGTTTCAAAGTAACTGAGGAATGTGATAGAGATGTGCTAGACTTAAATATAGTTTATTTTACATTGTTTAAATCTTTTTGCTATGAGGATGAAAGTAACTGTTGAACCCTCAGTAAGCAGAATGAAAAGTTATTGTTTATTTGGTTTTAACTAACTCTATGTGTTCCATTGTATCACAGACTTCCTGTGCAGAAAAATTCCATGTGATTGAAATATTTGAATTATAAACTCAAATATATCAATTCCATGTATTGAAATACTGCATTTTCTTTTTAAAATTAGCTTCAATGATAATGTAAAAAAAAAAAAAAAGGAATAACATATTTCTCTACTCTTACTCTTTTTTTGGCTCTAAATGCCGATTACATTAAAAATATTCTCTGGATAACATCTGTCTGAGTCCATATGTCTGTTTTCTTCAGGGTTACTGTAATACTGGTTGCTGAACCTCTTTTTCAGTTGAGTATGAATAGTTAAATGTGAATGTTGCAGATTTAGGCTTTGATCGTCTTGTTCATTATTATACCTTAAACATACTATCATGTTTCATTCTCTTACTATGCTCCAACCAAACCTTTGAATTCTGGTGATGGGCAGTAGTAAGGAAAAGGCTTAAACTAGAGGATACAAGAGACACTTTCAGTTTTTCTAGAAAATGTATTTGGGCATGCTATTAGGTCTGTCAAAACATAGGTGTGTTTGTTTATAGCATAAATAAAACTAGCAAGATCTTGTAATAAATTAGCAGTAGACACTTTTCCAAGAAAGTTGCACAATTTTATTTAATAGCTTTTCAAGTCTCTTACCTATTGCTTCATTATGTAAAAAGAGAAAAAAAATACTTCCAGGATGAGAGAATTATGTTAAGATTCTTATTAAAGAGGTCTTAAAAAGTCTTCTGTTCTGTAGAATATTAGCATCAGAATTTTGAGATTGTTATAGTTATGCAGAGTAGTCATACTTAAAAGGCAGTGTACACTTCATTTCAGAGTTTATTTAGATTGATTCTTAATTGGTAACAAACAGCATCAAGCTGAGGCACTGGATGAGGAAAACTGGTCCAGAGCTTTCACGGCAAAATAATTGTTACATAGATGACTTACAGAATCAAGTATAGATTCTCTTAATTAGGAAGTAAAGAATTACATCATTATTTATCTCTCAGTAGTTGCAGATGATGATAGATGTTTAGTCTTGTGAAAAATGCAGATTAAATGATTGGCTCTTCGCAAATATTAAATTGAATACTATATCTATTATGGAGGGTTATTTTGTAATACTGTATTAATCCTTTTTAAGTAGTGTGTTAAATATAGTTTTAGGTTACAACATAATGTTAAAATAGAAACTATGCGATGTAAGATATTTTTTTACTAGCTCAAGAAAGGGATAAGATAATCAAGAAACTCTTCGCACAGAGATAACAGCAACAGGAAACCTAAAGAGTTACTGCCTCCTTATGGAAAAAGACATTCTTCTACCTTCTCTCCGTCTTTATTGGAAACACCAGGATTAAGGGGAAGAAGTTGACAAAAACCAGAAAAATTCTTAATTTTGCAAGGAATTTATGCATCATGTATGAGATATATGAATATGCAACAGGCTATTGCTTTTAAGGGTTATTCCTTTGTTCACAAGACATGTTTTTGGCAGCTTAGTGCCCAAAACCATCCGGACGTCCGTAATTCTTTGCTTTTTGTTGTCTCGTAGTGTCCTAATCCTAATTGTCCACATTTTTATTACTCTAATTTTATTACTATTTTTATAACTCTTTTATTACTAATAAACTTTTAAAATTTTAAAAAACAAGTGATTGGCGTTTTTCACAGTCTGGAAGTGTCTGATCGTCTATCTAAACTATGCCTATGTAAAATTTGTTTTTCTGAATTTTCCAACTCTCTCCAATTCTATTTGTGCAGAAGTGCTGTTCCAGATGTGATGACTTATAATCGTAGAATTGTGTAGGTTGGAAAAGATCATCCAGATCCACCTTTAAGATCATCCAGTCCAACTGTTAATCTAGCACTGTGAAGTCTATCACTAAATTATGTTCCTAAGTGACACATCAACACATCTTTTGAATACCTCTAGGGATGGTGACTCAACCATGTCCCTGGGCAGCCTGTTAAATGCTTGACAACTCATTCAGTGAAAACATTTTTCCTAATATCCAATCTAAACCTCCCCTGGTATAAGTTGAGACCATTTCCTCTTGTCCTACTGTTTGTTACTAGGGAGAAGAGACCAACAAACATATCATTACAATCTTGTTTAAAGTATGTCCTAGATTGAAAAGCAAGATGTATTCTATTTGCCATCTGTATGGCAGTTGTCTTGTGTTAAGTAGGCAGTTTTTCCTTATCTCTTCCACAATCAATCCTCCCTCCGGGGAAACATCTGCTGATAATGGGCCATTGAGTGTCACTTGCATGATCGATAAGAACTATAACATCGCATTGTGAGATGCTCCGCCCAGAGGGAGGAGCCAAGCATTCCTACCTGCATATAGTCTTGAGATTCTGGCCCATCAGTGTTGTAATGCACTAAATAGTTATTTAGTTGTTGTTTTACACTGGGTGATTGAGAATTTGCACTGGGTAGTTTTTATCTTGCACTATGGAGTTCATATCACATTGGTCTATTCTGCACACCTTTCCCCTCCCTCCCCAAAGCCTCAGGTGTGGTGGTCTCTCCCTGACCTGCTTCCCCCTCCCCCTCTCCTCACCTGTGTCCCATTGGATGTGGCTTCCCAGTTCCGCCCCACCCCTTTTTCCCTGGGCTCAAAACCCCCCTGGACGACACCTTCGGCCTCTTCCGGACATCACCAGACGCCTCGGCACGCCTTGGCCTCTGTTACCCCCTGAGGCGTCGCCTGGATCTGAGGTGGCTCCTATAATAAACAGGATTTGAGTCCCGAGGAGAAGAGCACCTTTCATCTTTTATCTGTGTCCATGTAGGATTCCCTGCCATGTTCAGAGGGGACCAAGGGATTCCTACACACCAGCACAGCTTTTTCTGCACTAGATTTTCCAAGAGGAACAGCTGCCTCTTCCACTGCCTCTTCAGAGGAAGACTGCACCCTTTTCTACAGGATCACTATTCCAACAGAACCACACCTGACACTCCAGAAAGACTGCAACCACAATTCCAATTAGACTGCTACCAACACCCTGCCCAACAGGATGTCAGGTTGTATTCTAACTCTGTCAGTGTTGTTTTAGTTTACTACATTGTTTATTTTATCTTTTTATTTTCTTCCCTAATAAAGAACTGTTATTCCTGCTCCCATGTTTTTGCCTGAGAGCCCCCCTTAATTTCAAATTTATAGCAATTCAGAGGGAAGGAGTCTACATTTTTTTCCATTTCAGAGGAGGCTCCTGCCTTCTTTAACAGACACCTGTCTTTCCAAACCTAGACAGATTTTGGCACCCCACATGAGGCTCGAGGGCATAGAAACAAAGAAGGGAATAACAGTTCTTGAGTAATCTAATTTCTTGTGTGCTGCTATAGAAACCTCGTTAAGCGACACCACGTGGTCCAGCCTACCCTGGTTTAGGTGGCACGTAATCGTGGCTATATTTCTCCCATTTGCAGGCCCTTATCTAAACATGGGTCCTATAACCAAGGCTACTGTGGCTGTTATCCGGTTTGTGTTATGGGTGAATAAGGTGAGGAATTAATGGATTTTTAGCTTCCTCTGGAAAACAGGCACATGGATTCACAGCTACCACACACTAACTGTATGTTTTTGGGGTTACTTTAATAATGGCACCTACTGTAAGGAAATGATACCAGGGGAAAGTTTCTCCCAACCCTTTAACCATCTCTTTGGGTCTGCCCCACCAGTTTTTGAAGGGTTCAGATCCACTCTAAATACTAATGATATCATACAGTGGCTAGTGTTGCTGTTAGGCCTGTTCTATGTAACATTTAGAGATAAAAGAAGATTAACTTAGATAACCACCCTGACACCTACCCCAGAACCTAACACAGCACCAAAGACTAAGGATGCTGCTGCCCCAGAACCTGACCCTGCCCCACAGCCCACCCCAAATATGAACTACCCAGATTGGGTGGGGGTCTGGTGAAGGAGATGCACAAGATGCTGAAAGAGTACATTTCCCCATCTAATGAAAAGCCCTCCCCCTGCCTCAAAAAGGGAGAGTCTAATAGTGCAGCAGTGGAACTCACAGATGTTACAACTGTCCAGGTTCCAGCTGAACTGCAAAGGCAGTCACAGCCAGCAGCAGTTACCCCTGTAGAAACAAGGAGATCTAAAATGAAACCAGGGCACCCAGA
>NW_026530341.1:1016030-1128572 GCF_026979565.1 Vidua chalybeata
AGTGTAACGGCAGGACGTTCGACCACTCGGCGGAGACCAAGCTTCCCAAGCCTAGTAGGAGAGTCAGGCAAGGGGGCTTGGCCGGAGTTCGAGTGTAAGGCTCGGCAGGACGTTCGACCTTACCTCGGCAGGGAGACCAAGCTTCCCAAGCCTAGTAGAGTCAGGCAAGGGGGCTTGGCCGGAGTTCGAGTGTAAGGCTCGGCAGGACGTTCGACCTTACCTCGGCAGGGAGACCAAGCTTCCCAAGCCTAGTAGGAGACTCAGGCAAGGGGGCTTGGCCGGAGTTCGAGTGTAAGGCTCGGCAGGACGTTCGACCTTAACTCGGCAGGGAGACCAAGCTTCCCAAGCCTAGTAGGTCCAGGCAAGGGGGCTTGGCCGGACTTCGAGTGTAAGGCTCGGCAGGACGTTCGACCTTACCTCGGCAGGGAGACCAAGCTTCCCAAGCCTAGTAGGAGAGTCAGGCAAGGGGGCTTGGCCGGAGTTCGAGTGTAAGGCTCGGCAGGACGTTCGACCTTACCTCGGCAGGGAGACCAAGCTTCCCAAGCCTTGTCAGAAAGTCAGGCAAGGGGGCTTGGCCGGAGTTCGAGTGTAAGGCTCGGCAGGACGTTCGACCTTACCTCGGCAGGGAGACCAAGCTTCCCAAGCCTAGTAGGGTCAGGCAAGGGGGCTTGGCCGGAGTTCGAGTGTAAGGCTCGGCAGGACGTTCGACCTTACCTCGGCAGGGAGACCAAGCTTCCCAAGCCTAGTAGGGTCAGGCAAGGGGGCTTGGCCGGAGTTCGAGTGTAAGGCTCGGCAGGACGTTCGACCTTACCTCGGCAGGGAGACCAAGCTTCCCAAGCCTAGTAGGAGAGTCAGGCAAGGGGGCTTGGCCGGAGTTCGAGTGTAAGGCTCGGCAGGACGTTCGACCTTACCTCGGCAGGGAGACCAAGCTTCCCAAGCCTAGTAGGGTCAGGCAAGGGGGCTTGGCCGGAGTTCGAGTGTAAGGCTCGGCAGGACGTTCGACCTTACCTCGGCAGGGAGACCAAGCTTCCCAAGCCTAGTAGGAGAGTCAGGCAAGGGGGCTTGGCCGGAGTTCGAGTGTAAGGCTCGGCAGGACGTTCGACCTTACCTCGGCAGGGAGACCAAGCTTCCCAAGCCTAGTAGGGTCAGGCAAGGGGGCTTGGCCGGAGTTCGAGTGTAAGGCTCGGCAGGACGTTCGACCTTACCTCGGCAGGGAGACCAAGCTTCCCAAGCCTAGTAGGAGAGTCAGGCAAGGGGGCTTGGCCGGAGTTCGAGTGTAAGGCTCGGCAGGACGTTCGACCTTACCTCGGCAGGGAGACCAAGCTTCCCAAGCCTAGTAGGTCAGGCAAGGGGGCTTGGCCGGAGTTCGAGTGTAAGGCTCGGCAGGACGTTCGACCTTACCTCGGCAGGGAGACCAAGCTTCCCAAGCCTAGTAGGAGTCAGGCAAGGGGGCTTGGCCGGAGTTCGAGTGTAAGGCTCGGCAGGACGTTCGACCTTACCTCGGCAGGGAGACCAAGCTTCCCAAGCCTAGTAGGAGAGTCAGGCAAGGGGGCTTGGCCGGAGTTCGAGTGTAAGGCTCGGCAGGACGTTCGACCTTACCTCGGCAGGGAGACCAAGCTTCCCAAGCCTAGTAGGGTCAGGCAAGGGGGCTTGGCCGGAGTTCGAGTGTAAGGCTCGGCAGGACGTTCGACCTTACCTCGGCAGGGAGACCAAGCTTCCCAAGCCTAGTAGGAGAGTCAGGCAAGGGGGCTTGGCCGGAGTTCGAGTGTAAGGCTCGGCAGGACGTTCGACCTTACCTCGGCAGGGAGACCAAGCTTCCCAAGCCTAGTAGGGAGTCAGGCAAGGGGGCTTGGCCGGAGTTCGAGTGTAAGGCTCGGCAGGACGTTCGACCTTACCTCGGCAGGGAGACCAAGCTTCCCAAGCCTAGTAGGGTCAGGCAAGGGGGCTTGGCCGGAGTTCGAGTGTAAGGCTCGGCAGGACGTTCGACCTTACCTCGGCAGGGAGACCAAGCTTCCCAAGCCTAGTAGGAGAGTCAGGCAAGGGGGCTTGGCGGTAGTTCGAGTGTAAGGCTCGGCAGGACGTTCGACCTTACCTCGGCAGGGAGACCAAGCTTCCCAAGCCTAGTAGGGTCAGGCAAGGGGGCTTGGCCGCAGTTCGAGTGTAAGGCTCGGCAGGACGTTCGACCTAACCTCGGCAGGGAGACCAAGCTTCCCAAGCCTAGTAGGGTCAGGCAAGGGGGCTTGGCCGGAGTTCGAGTGTAAGGCTCGGCAGGACGTTCGACCTTACCTCGGCAGGGAGACCAAGCTTCCCAAGCCTAGTAGGAGAGTCAGGCAAGGGGGCTTGGCCGGAGTTCGAGTGTAAGGCTCGGCAGGACGTTCGACCTTACCTCGGCAGGGAGACCAAGCTTCCCAAGCCTAGTAGGAGAGTCAGGCAAGGGGGCTTGGCCGGAGTTCGAGTGTAAGGCTCGGCAGGACGTTCGACCTTACCTCGGCAGGGAGACCAAGCTTCCCAAGCCTAGTAGGGTCAGGCAAGGGGGCTTGGCCGGAGTTCGAGTGTAAGGCTCGGCAGGACGTTCGACCTTACCTCGGCAGGGAGACCAAGCTTCCCAAGCCTAGTAGGAGTCAGGCAAGGGGGCTTGGCCGGAGTTCGAGTGTAAGGCTCGGCAGGACGTTCGACCTTACCTCGGCAGGGAGACCAAGCTTCCCAAGCCTAGTAGGAGAGTCAGGCAAGGGGGCTTGGCCGGAGTTCGAGTGTAAGGCTCGGCAGGACGTTCGACCTTACCTCGGCAGGGAGACCAAGCTTCCCAAGCCTAGTAGGAGAGTCAGGCAAGGGGGCTTGGCCGGAGTTCGAGTGTAAGGCTCGGCAGGACGTTCGACCTTACCTCGGCAGGGAGACCAAGCTTCCCAAGCCTAGTAGGAGAGTCAGGAAAGGGGCTTGGCCGGAGTTCGAGTGTAAGGCTCGGCAGGACGTTCGACCTTACCTCGGCAGGGAGACCAAGCTTCCCAAGCCTAGTAGGGTCAGGCAAGGGGCTTGGCCGAGTTCGAGTGTAAGGCTCGGCAGGACGTTCGACCTTACCTCGGCAGGGAGACCAAGCTTCCCAAGCCTAGTAGGAGAGTCAGGCAAGGGGGCTTGGCCGGAGTTCGAGTGAAAGGCTCGGCAGGACGTTCGACCTTACCTCAGCAGGGAGACCAAGCTTCCCAAGCCTAGTAGGGTCAGGCAAGGGGGCTTGGCCGGAGTTCGAGTGTAAGGCTCGGCAGGACGTTCGACCTTACCTCGGCAGGGAGACCAAGCTTCCCAAGCCTAGTAGGAGTCAGGCAAGGGGCTTGGCCGGAGTTCGAGTGTAAGGCTCGGCAGGACGTTCGACCTTACCTCGGCAGGGAGACCAAGCTTCCCAAGCCTAGTAGGAGAGTCAGGCAAGGGGGCTTGGCCGGAGTTCGAGTGTAAGGCTCGGCAGGACGTTCGACCTTACCTCGGCAGGGAGACCAAGCTTCCCAAGCCTAGTAGGAGAGTCAGGCAAGGGGGCTTGGCCGGAGTTCGAGTGTAAGGCTCGGCAGGACGTTCGACCTTACCTCGGCAGGGAGACCAAGCTTCCCAAGCCTAGTAGGGTCAGGCAAGGGGGCTTGGCCGGAGTTCGAGTGTAAGGCTCGGCAGGACGTTCGACCTTACCTCGGCAGGGAGACCAAGCTTCCCAAGCCTAGTAGGGTCAGGCAAGGGGCTTGGCCGGAGTTCGAGTGTAAGGCTCGGCAGGACGTTCGACCTTACCTCGGCAGGGAGACCAAGCTTCCCAAGCCTAGTAGGAGAGTCAGGCAAGGGGGCTTGGCCGGAGTTCGAGTGTAAGGCTCGGCAGGACGTTCGACCTTACCTCGGCAGGGAGACCAAGCTTCCCAAGCCTAGTAGGGTCAGGCAAGGGGGCTTGGCCGGAGTTCGAGTGTAAGGCTCGGCAGGACGTTCGACCTTACCTCGGCAGGGAGACCAAGCTTCCCAAGCCTAGTAGGAGAGTCAGGCAAGGGGGCTTGGCCGGAGTTCGAGTGTAAGGCTCGGCAGGACGTTCGACCTTACCTCGGCAGGGAGACCAAGCTTCCCAAGCCTAGTAGGAGAGTCAGGCAAGGGGGCTTGGCCGGAGTTCGAGTGTAAGGCTCGGCAGGACGTTCGACCTTACCTCGGCAGGGAGACCAAGCTTCCCAAGCCTAGTAGGAGAGTCAGGCAAGGGGGCTTGGCCGGAGTTCGAGTGTAAGGCTCGGCAGGACGTTCGACCTTACCTCGGCAGGGAGACCAAGCTTCCCAAGCCTAGTAGGGTCAGGCAAGGGGGCTTGGCCGGAGTTCGAGTGTAAGGCTCGGCAGGACGTTCGACCTTACCTCGGCAGGGAGACCAAGCTTCCCAAGCCTAGTAGGGTCAGGCAAGGGGGCTTGGCCGGAGTTCGAGTGTAAGGCTCGGCAGGACGTTCGACCTTACCTCGGCAGGGAGACCAAGCTTCCCAAGCCTAGTAGGAGAGTCAGGCAAGGGGGCTTGGCCGGAGTTCGAGTGTAAGGCTCGGCAGGACGTTCGACCTTACCTCGGCAGGGAGACCAAGCTTCCCAAGCCTAGTAGGAGAGTCAGGCAAGGGGGCTTGGCCGGAGTTCGAGTGTAAGGCTCGGCAGGACGTTCGACCTTACCTCGGCAGGGAGACCAAGCTTCCCAAGCCTAGTAGGAGAGTCAGGCAAGGGGGCTTGGCCGGAGTTCGAGTGTAAGGCTCGGCAGGACGTTCGACCTTACCTCGGCAGGGAGACCAAGCTTCCCAAGCCTAGTAGGAGAGTCAGGCAAGGGGGCTTGGCCGGAGTTCGAGTGTAAGGCTCGGCAGGACGTTCGACCTTACCTCGGCAGGGAGACCAAGCTTCCCAAGCCTAGTAGGAGAGTCAGGCAAGGGGGCTTGGCCGGAGTTCGAGTGTAAGGCTCGGCAGGACGTTCGACCTTACCTCGGCAGGGAGACCAAGCTTCCCAAGCCTAGTAGGAGAGTCAGGCAAGGGGGCTTGGCCGGAGTTCGAGTGTAAGGCTCGGCAGGACGTTCGACCTTACCTCGGCAGGGAGACCAAGCTTCCCAAGCCTAGTAGGAGAGTCAGGCAAGGGGGCTTGGCCGGAGTTCGAGTGTAAGGCTCGGCAGGACGTTCGACCTTACCTCGGCAGGGAGACCAAGCTTCCCAAGCCTAGTAGGAGAGTCAGGCAAGGGGGCTTGGCCGGAGTTCGAGTGTAAGGCTCGGCAGGACGTTCGACCTTACCTCGGCAGGGAGACCAAGCTTCCCAAGCCTAGTAGGAGAGTCAGGCAAGGGGGCTTGGCCGGAGTTCGAGTGTAAGGCTCGGCAGGACGTTCGACCTTACCTCGGCAGGGAGACCAAGCTTCCCAAGCCTAGTAGGAGAGTCAGGCAAGGGGGCTTGGCCGGAGTTCGAGTGTAAGGCTCGGCAGGACGTTCGACCTTACCTCGGCAGGGAGACCAAGCTTCCCAAGCCTAGTAGGAGAGTCAGGCAAGGGGGCTTGGCCGGAGTTCGAGTGTAAGGCTCGGCAGGACGTTCGACCTTACCTCGGCAGGGAGACCAAGCTTCCCAAGCCTAGTAGGAGTCAGGCAAGGGGGCTTGGCCGGAGTTCGAGTGTAAGGCTCGGCAGGACGTTCGACCTTACCTCGGCAGGGAGACCAAGCTTCCCAAGCCTAGTAGGAGAGTCAGGCAAGGGGGCTTGGCCGGAGTTCGAGTGTAAGGCTCGGCAGGACGTTCGACCTTACCTCGGCAGGGAGACCAAGCTTCCCAAGCCTAGTAGGAGAGTCAGGCAAGGGGGCTTGGCCGGAGTTCGAGTGTAAGGCTCGGCAGGACGTTCGACCTTACCTCGGCAGGGAGACCAAGCTTCCCAAGCCTAGTAGGAGAGTCAGGCAAGGGGGCTTGGCCGGAGTTCGAGTGTAAGGCTCGGCAGGACGTTCGACCTTACCTCGGCAGGGAGACCAAGCTTCCCAAGCCTAGTAGGGTCAGGCAAGGGGGCTTGGCCGGAGTTCGAGTGTAAGGCTCGGCAGGACGTTCGACCTTACCTCGGCAGGGAGACCAAGCTTCCCAAGCCTAGTAGGAGAGTCAGGCAAGGGGGCTTGGCCGGAGTTCGAGTGTAAGGCTCGGCAGGACGTTCGACCTTACCTCGGCAGGGAGACCAAGCTTCCCAAGCCTAGTAGGAGAGTCAGGCAAGGGGGCTTGGCCGGAGTTCGAGTGTAAGGCTCGGCAGGACGTTCGACCTTACCTCGGCAGGGAGACCAAGCTTCCCAAGCCTAGTAGGAGTCAGGCAAGGGGGCTTGGCCGGAGTTCGAGTGTAAGGCTCGGCAGGACGTTCGACCTTACCTCGGCAGGGAGACCAAGCTTCCCAAGCCTAGTAGAGTCAGGCAAGGGGGCTTGGCCGGAGTTCGAGTGTAAGGCTCGGCAGGACGTTCGACCTTACCTCGGCAGGGAGACCAAGCTTCCCAAGCCTAGTAGGAGAGTCAGGCAAGGGGGCTTGGCCGGAGTTCGAGTGTAAGGCTCGGCAGGACGTTCGACCTTACCTCGGCAGGGAGACCAAGCTTCCCAAGCCTAGTAGGAGTCAGGCAAGGGGGCTTGGCCGGAGTTCGAGTGTAAGGCTCGGCAGGACGTTCGACCTTACCTCGGCAGGGAGACCAAGCTTCCCAAGCCTAGTAGGAGAGTCAGGCAAGGGGGCTTGGCCGGAGTTCGAGTGTAAGGCTCGGCAGGACGTTCGACCTTACCTCGGCAGGGAGACCAAGCTTCCCAAGCCTAGTAGGAGAGTCAGGCAAGGGGGCTTGGCCGGAGTTCGAGTGTAAGGCTCGGCAGGACGTTCGACCTTACCTCGGCAGGGAGACCAAGCTTCCCAAGCCTAGTAGGAGAGTCAGGCAAGGGGGCTTGGCCGGAGTTCGAGTGTAAGGCTCGGCAGGACGTTCGACCTTACCTCGGCAGGGAGACCAAGCTTCCCAAGCCTAGTAGGAGAGTCAGGCAAGGGGGCTTGGCCGGAGTTCGAGTGTAAGGCTCGGCAGGACGTTCGACCTTACCTCGGCAGGGAGACCAAGCTTCCCAAGCCTAGTAGGAGAGTCAGGCAAGGGGGCTTGGCCGGAGTTCGAGTGTAAGGCTCGGCAGGACGTTCGACCTTACCTCGGCAGGGAGACCAAGCTTCCCAAGCCTAGTAGGAGAGTCAGGCAAGGGGGCTTGGCCGGAGTTCGAGTGTAAGGCTCGGCAGGACGTTCGACCTTACCTCGGCAGGGAGACCAAGCTTCCCAAGCCTAGTAGGGTCAGGCAAGGGGGCTTGGCCGGAGTTCGAGTGTAAGGCTCGGCAGGACGTTCGACCTTACCTCGGCAGGGAGACCAAGCTTCCCAAGCCTAGTAGGAGAGTCAGGCAAGGGGGCTTGGCCGGAGTTCGAGTGTAAGGCTCGGCAGGACGTTCGACCTTACCTCGGCAGGGAGACCAAGCTTCCCAAGCCTAGTAGGAGAGTCAGGCAAGGGGGCTTGGCCGGAGTTCGAGTGTAAGGCTCGGCAGGACGTTCGACCTTACCTCGGCAGGGAGACCAAGCTTCCCAAGCCTAGTAGGAGTCAGGCAAGGGGGCTTGGCCGGAGTTCGAGTGTAAGGCTCGGCAGGACGTTCGACCTTACCTCGGCAGGGAGACCAAGCTTCCCAAGCCTAGTAGGAGAGTCAGGCAAGGGGGCTTGGCCGGAGTTCGAGTGTAAGGCTCGGCAGGACGTTCGACCTTACCTCGGCAGGGAGACCAAGCTTCCCAAGCCTAGTAGGAGAGTCAGGCAAGGGGGCTTGGCCGGAGTTCGAGTGTAAGGCTCGGCAGGACGTTCGACCTTACCTCGGCAGGGAGACCAAGCTTCCCAAGCCTAGTAGGAGAGTCAGGCAAGGGGGCTTGGCCGGAGTTCGAGTGTAAGGCTCGGCAGGACGTTCGACCTTACCTCGGCAGGGAGACCAAGCTTCCCAAGCCTAGTAGGAGAGTCAGGCAAGGGGGCTTGGCCGGAGTTCGAGTGTAAGGCTCGGCAGGACGTTCGACCTTACCTCGGCAGGGAGACCAAGCTTCCCAAGCCTAGTAGGAGTCAGGCAAGGGGGCTTGGCCGGAGTTCGAGTGTAAGGCTCGGCAGGACGTTCGACCTTACCTCGGCAGGGAGACCAAGCTTCCCAAGCCTAGTAGGGTCAGGCAAGGGGGCTTGGCCGGAGTTCGAGTGTAAGGCTCGGCAGGACGTTCGACCTTACCTCGGCAGGGAGACCAAGCTTCCCAAGCCTAGTAGGAGAGTCAGGCAAGGGGGCTTGGCCGGAGTTCGAGTGTAAGGCTCGGCAGGACGTTCGACCTTACCTCGGCAGGGAGACCAAGCTTCCCAAGCCTAGTAGGAGAGTCAGGCAAGGGGGCTTGGCCGGAGTTCGAGTGTAAGGCTCGGCAGGACGTTCGACCTTACCTCGGCAGGGAGACCAAGCTTCCCAAGCCTAGTAGGAGAGTCAGGCAAGGGGGCTTGGCCGGAGTTCGAGTGTAAGGCTCGGCAGGACGTTCGACCTTACCTCGGCAGGGAGACCAAGCTTCCCAAGCCTAGTAGGAGAGTCAGGCAAGGGGGCTTGGCCGGAGTTCGAGTGTAAGGCTCGGCAGGACGTTCGACCTTACCTCGGCAGGGAGACCAAGCTTCCCAAGCCTAGTAGGAGAGTCAGGCAAGGGGGCTTGGCCGGAGTTCGAGTGTAAGGCTCGGCAGGACGTTCGACCTTACCTCGGCAGGGAGACCAAGCTTCCCAAGCCTAGTAGGAGAGTCAGGCAAGGGGGCTTGGCCGGAGTTCGAGTGTAAGGCTCGGCAGGACGTTCGACCTTACCTCGGCAGGGAGACCAAGCTTCCCAAGCCTAGTAGGAGAGTCAGGCAAGGGGGCTTGGCCGGAGTTCGAGTGTAAGGCTCGGCAGGACGTTCGACCTTACCTCGGCAGGGAGACCAAGCTTCCCAAGCCTAGTAGGAGAGTCAGGCAAGGGGGCTTGGCCGGAGTTCGAGTGTAAGGCTCGGCAGGACGTTCGACCTTACCTCGGCAGGGAGACCAAGCTTCCCAAGCCTAGTAGGAGAGTCAGGCAAGGGGGCTTGGCCGGAGTTCGAGTGTAAGGCTCGGCAGGACGTTCGACCTTACCTCGGCAGGGAGACCAAGCTTCCCAAGCCTAGTAGGAGAGTCAGGCAAGGGGGCTTGGCCGGAGTTCGAGTGTAAGGCTCGGCAGGACGTTCGACCTTACCTCGGCAGGGAGACCAAGCTTCCCAAGCCTAGTAGGAGAGTCAGGCAAGGGGGCTTGGCCGGAGTTCGAGTGTAAGGCTCGGCAGGACGTTCGACCTTACCTCGGCAGGGAGACCAAGCTTCCCAAGCCTAGTAGGAGAGTCAGGCAAGGGGGCTTGGCCGGAGTTCGAGTGTAAGGCTCGGCAGGACGTTCGACCTTACCTCGGCAGGGAGACCAAGCTTCCCAAGCCTAGTAGGAGAGTCAGGCAAGGGGGCTTGGCCGGAGTTCGAGTGTAAGGCTCGGCAGGACGTTCGACCTTACCTCGGCAGGGAGACCAAGCTTCCCAAGCCTAGTAGGAGTCAGGCAAGGGGGCTTGGCCGGAGTTCGAGTGTAAGGCTCGGCAGGACGTTCGACCTTACCTCGGCAGGGAGACCAAGCTTCCCAAGCCTAGTAGGAGAGTCAGGCAAGGGGGCTTGGCCGGAGTTCGAGTGTAAGGCTCGGCAGGACGTTCGACCTTACCTCGGCAGGGAGACCAAGCTTCCCAAGCCTAGTAGGAGAGTCAGGCAAGGGGGCTTGGCCGGAGTTCGAGTGTAAGGCTCGGCAGGACGTTCGACCTTACCTCGGCAGGGAGACCAAGCTTCCCAAGCCTAGTAGGAGAGTCAGGCAAGGGGGCTTGGCCGGAGTTCGAGTGTAAGGCTCGGCAGGACGTTCGACCTTACCTCGGCAGGGAGACCAAGCTTCCCAAGCCTAGTAGGAGAGTCAGGCAAGGGGGCTTGGCCGGAGTTCGAGTGTAAGGCTCGGCAGGACGTTCGACCTTACCTCGGCAGGGAGACCAAGCTTCCCAAGCCTAGTAGGAGAGTCAGGCAAGGGGGCTTGGCCGGAGTTCGAGTGTAAGGCTCGGCAGGACGTTCGACCTTACCTCGGCAGGGAGACCAAGCTTCCCAAGCCTAGTAGGAGAGTCAGGCAAGGGGGCTTGGCCGGAGTTCGAGTGTAAGGCTCGGCAGGACGTTCGACCTTACCTCGGCAGGGAGACCAAGCTTCCCAAGCCTAGTAGGAGAGTCAGGCAAGGGGGCTTGGCCGGAGTTCGAGTGTAAGGCTCGGCAGGACGTTCGACCTTACCTCGGCAGGGAGACCAAGCTTCCCAAGCCTAGTAGGAGAGTCAGGCAAGGGGGCTTGGCCGGAGTTCGAGTGTAAGGCTCGGCAGGACGTTCGACCTTACCTCGGCAGGGAGACCAAGCTTCCCAAGCCTAGTAGGAGAGTCAGGCAAGGGGGCTTGGCCGGAGTTCGAGTGTAAGGCTCGGCAGGACGTTCGACCTTACCTCGGCAGGGAGACCAAGCTTCCCAAGCCTAGTAGGAGAGTCAGGCAAGGGGGCTTGGCCGGAGTTCGAGTGTAAGGCTCGGCAGGACGTTCGACCTTACCTCGGCAGGGAGACCAAGCTTCCCAAGCCTAGTAGGAGAGTCAGGCAAGGGGGCTTGGCCGGAGTTCGAGTGTAAGGCTCGGCAGGACGTTCGACCTTACCTCGGCAGGGAGACCAAGCTTCCCAAGCCTAGTAGGAGAGTCAGGCAAGGGGGCTTGGCCGGAGTTCGAGTGTAAGGCTCGGCAGGACGTTCGACCTTACCTCGGCAGGGAGACCAAGCTTCCCAAGCCTAGTAGGAGAGTCAGGCAAGGGGGCTTGGCCGGAGTTCGAGTGTAAGGCTCGGCAGGACGTTCGACCTTACCTCGGCAGGGAGACCAAGCTTCCCAAGCCTAGTAGGAGAGTCAGGCAAGGGGGCTTGGCCGGAGTTCGAGTGTAAGGCTCGGCAGGACGTTCGACCTTACCTCGGCAGGGAGACCAAGCTTCCCAAGCCTAGTAGGAGAGTCAGGCAAGGGGGCTTGGCCGGAGTTCGAGTGTAAGGCTCGGCAGGACGTTCGACCTTACCTCGGCAGGGAGACCAAGCTTCCCAAGCCTAGTAGGAGAGTCAGGCAAGGGGGCTTGGCCGGAGTTCGAGTGTAAGGCTCGGCAGGACGTTCGACCTTACCTCGGCAGGGAGACCAAGCTTCCCAAGCCTAGTAGGAGAGTCAGGCAAGGGGGCTTGGCCGGAGTTCGAGTGTAAGGCTCGGCAGGACGTTCGACCTTACCTCGGCAGGGAGACCAAGCTTCCCAAGCCTAGTAGGAGAGTCAGGCAAGGGGGCTTGGCCGGAGTTCGAGTGTAAGGCTCGGCAGGACGTTCGACCTTACCTCGGCAGGGAGACCAAGCTTCCCAAGCCTAGTAGGAGAGTCAGGCAAGGGGGCTTGGCCGGAGTTCGAGTGTAAGGCTCGGCAGGACGTTCGACCTTACCTCGGCAGGGAGACCAAGCTTCCCAAGCCTAGTAGGAGAGTCAGGCAAGGGGGCTTGGCCGGAGTTCGAGTGTAAGGCTCGGCAGGACGTTCGACCTTACCTCGGCAGGGAGACCAAGCTTCCCAAGCCTAGTAGGAGAGTCAGGCAAGGGGGCTTGGCCGGAGTTCGAGTGTAAGGCTCGGCAGGACGTTCGACCTTACCTCGGCAGGGAGACCAAGCTTCCCAAGCCTAGTAGGAGAGTCAGGCAAGGGGGCTTGGCCGGAGTTCGAGTGTAAGGCTCGGCAGGACGTTCGACCTTACCTCGGCAGGGAGACCAAGCTTCCCAAGCCTAGTAGGAGAGTCAGGCAAGGGGGCTTGGCCGGAGTTCGAGTGTAAGGCTCGGCAGGACGTTCGACCTTACCTCGGCAGGGAGACCAAGCTTCCCAAGCCTAGTAGGAGAGTCAGGCAAGGGGGCTTGGCCGGAGTTCGAGTGTAAGGCTCGGCAGGACGTTCGACCTTACCTCGGCAGGGAGACCAAGCTTCCCAAGCCTAGTAGGAGAGTCAGGCAAGGGGGCTTGGCCGGAGTTCGAGTGTAAGGCTCGGCAGGACGTTCGACCTTACCTCGGCAGGGAGACCAAGCTTCCCAAGCCTAGTAGGAGTCAGGCAAGGGGGCTTGGCCGGAGTTCGAGTGTAAGGCTCGGCAGGACGTTCGACCTTACCTCGGCAGGGAGACCAAGCTTCCCAAGCCTAGTAGGAGAGTCAGGCAAGGGGGCTTGGCCGGAGTTCGAGTGTAAGGCTCGGCAGGACGTTCGACCTTACCTCGGCAGGGAGACCAAGCTTCCCAAGCCTAGTAGGAGAGTCAGGCAAGGGGGCTTGGCCGGAGTTCGAGTGTAAGGCTCGGCAGGACGTTCGACCTTACCTCGGCAGGGAGACCAAGCTTCCCAAGCCTAGTAGGAGAGTCAGGCAAGGGGGCTTGGCCGGAGTTCGAGTGTAAGGCTCGGCAGGACGTTCGACCTTACCTCGGCAGGGAGACCAAGCTTCCCAAGCCTAGTAGGAGAGTCAGGCAAGGGGGCTTGGCCGGAGTTCGAGTGTAAGGCTCGGCAGGACGTTCGACCTTACCTCGGCAGGGAGACCAAGCTTCCCAAGCCTAGTAGGAGAGTCAGGCAAGGGGGCTTGGCCGGAGTTCGAGTGTAAGGCTCGGCAGGACGTTCGACCTTACCTCGGCAGGGAGACCAAGCTTCCCAAGCCTAGTAGGAGAGTCAGGCAAGGGGGCTTGGCCGGAGTTCGAGTGTAAGGCTCGGCAGGACGTTCGACCTTACCTCGGCAGGGAGACCAAGCTTCCCAAGCCTAGTAGGAGAGTCAGGCAAGGGGGCTTGGCCGGAGTTCGAGTGTAAGGCTCGGCAGGACGTTCGACCTTACCTCGGCAGGGAGACCAAGCTTCCCAAGCCTAGTAGGAGAGTCAGGCAAGGGGGCTTGGCCGGAGTTCGAGTGTAAGGCTCGGCAGGACGTTCGACCTTACCTCGGCAGGGAGACCAAGCTTCCCAAGCCTAGTAGGAGAGTCAGGCAAGGGGGCTTGGCCGGAGTTCGAGTGTAAGGCTCGGCAGGACGTTCGACCTTACCTCGGCAGGGAGACCAAGCTTCCCAAGCCTAGTAGGAGAGTCAGGCAAGGGGGCTTGGCCGGAGTTCGAGTGTAAGGCTCGGCAGGACGTTCGACCTTACCTCGGCAGGGAGACCAAGCTTCCCAAGCCTAGTAGGAGAGTCAGGCAAGGGGGCTTGGCCGGAGTTCGAGTGTAAGGCTCGGCAGGACGTTCGACCTTACCTCGGCAGGGAGACCAAGCTTCCCAAGCCTAGTAGGAGAGTCAGGCAAGGGGGCTTGGCCGGAGTTCGAGTGTAAGGCTCGGCAGGACGTTCGACCTTACCTCGGCAGGGAGACCAAGCTTCCCAAGCCTAGTAGGAGAGTCAGGCAAGGGGGCTTGGCCGGAGTTCGAGTGTAAGGCTCGGCAGGACGTTCGACCTTACCTCGGCAGGGAGACCAAGCTTCCCAAGCCTAGTAGGAGAGTCAGGCAAGGGGGCTTGGCCGGAGTTCGAGTGTAAGGCTCGGCAGGACGTTCGACCTTACCTCGGCAGGGAGACCAAGCTTCCCAAGCCTAGTAGGAGAGTCAGGCAAGGGGGCTTGGCCGGAGTTCGAGTGTAAGGCTCGGCAGGACGTTCGACCTTACCTCGGCAGGGAGACCAAGCTTCCCAAGCCTAGTAGGAGAGTCAGGCAAGGGGGCTTGGCCGGAGTTCGAGTGTAAGGCTCGGCAGGACGTTCGACCTTACCTCGGCAGGGAGACCAAGCTTCCCAAGCCTAGTAGGAGAGTCAGGCAAGGGGGCTTGGCCGGAGTTCGAGTGTAAGGCTCGGCAGGACGTTCGACCTTACCTCGGCAGGGAGACCAAGCTTCCCAAGCCTAGTAGGAGTCAGGCAAGGGGGCTTGGCCGGAGTTCGAGTGTAAGGCTCGGCAGGACGTTCGACCTTACCTCGGCAGGGAGACCAAGCTTCCCAAGCCTAGTAGGAGAGTCAGGCAAGGGGGCTTGGCCGGAGTTCGAGTGTAAGGCTCGGCAGGACGTTCGACCTTACCTCGGCAGGGAGACCAAGCTTCCCAAGCCTAGTAGGAGAGTCAGGCAAGGGGGCTTGGCCGGAGTTCGAGTGTAAGGCTCGGCAGGACGTTCGACCTTACCTCGGCAGGGAGACCAAGCTTCCCAAGCCTAGTAGGAGAGTCAGGCAAGGGGGCTTGGCCGGAGTTCGAGTGTAAGGCTCGGCAGGACGTTCGACCTTACCTCGGCAGGGAGACCAAGCTTCCCAAGCCTAGTAGGAGAGTCAGGCAAGGGGGCTTGGCCGGAGTTCGAGTGTAAGGCTCGGCAGGACGTTCGACCTTACCTCGGCAGGGAGACCAAGCTTCCCAAGCCTAGTAGGAGAGTCAGGCAAGGGGGCTTGGCCGGAGTTCGAGTGTAAGGCTCGGCAGGACGTTCGACCTTACCTCGACAGGGAGACCAAGCTTCCCAAGCCTAGTAGGAGAGTCAGGCAAGGGGGCTTGGCCGGAGTTCGAGTGTAAGGCTCGGCAGGACGTTCGACCTTACCTCGGCAGGGAGACCAAGCTTCCCAAGCCTAGTAGGAGAGTCAGGCAAGGGGGCTTGGCCGGAGTTCGAGTGTAAGGCTCGGCAGGACGTTCGACCTTACCTCGGCAGGGAGACCAAGCTTCCCAAGCCTTGTAGGAGAGTCAGGCAAGAGGGCTTGGCTGGAGTTCGAGTGCAAGGCTCGGCAGGACGTTCGACCTTACCTCGGCAGGGAGACCAAGCTTCCCAAGCCAAGTAGGGTCAGGCAAGGGGGCTTGGCCGGAGTTCGAGTGTAAGGCTCGGCAGGACGTTCGACCTTACCTCGGCAGGGAGACCAAGCTTCCCAAGCCTAGTAGGAGAGTCAGGCAAGGGGGCTTGGCCGGAATTCGAATGTAAGGCTCGGCAGGACGTTCGACCTTACCTCGGCAGGGAGACCAAGCTTCCCAAGCCTAGTAGGAGAGTCAGGCAAGGGGGCTTGGCTGGAGTTCGAGTGTAAGGCTCGGCAGGACGTTCGACCTTACCTCGGCAGGGAGACCAAGCTTCCCAAGCCTAGTAGGAGAGTCAGGCAAGGGGCCTTGGCCGGAGTTCGAGTGTAAGGCTCGGCAGGACGTTCGACCTTACCTCGGCAGGGAGACCAAGCTTCCCAAGCCTAGTAGGAGAGTCAGGCAAGGGGGCTTGGCCGGAGTTCGAGTGTAAGGCTCGGCAGGACGTTCGACCTTACCTCGGCAGGGAGACCAAGCTTCCCAAGCCTAGTAGGAGAGTCAGGCAAGGGGGCTTGGCCGAAGTTCGAGTGTAAGGCTCGGCAGGACGTTCGACCTTACCTCGGCAGGGAGACCATGCTTCCCAAGCCTAGTAGGAGAGTCAGGCAAGGGGGCTTGGCCGGAGTTCGAGTGTAAGGCTCGGCAGGACGTTCGACCTTACCTCGGCAGGGAGACCAAGCTTCCCAAGCCTAGTAGGAGAGTCAGGCAAGGGGGCTTGGCCGGAGTTCGAGTGTAAGGCTCGGCAGGACGTTCGACCTTACCTCGGCAGGGAGACCAAGCTTCCCAAGCCTAGTAGGAGAGTCAGGCAAGGGGGCTTGGCCGGAGTTCGAGTGTAAGGCTCGGCAGGACGTTCGACCTTACCTCGGCAGGGAGACCAAGCTTCCCAAGCCTAGTAGGAGAGTCAGGCAAGGGGGCTTGGCCGGAGTTCGAGTGTAAGGCTCGGCAGGACGTTCGACCTTACCTCGGCAGGGAGACCAAGCTTCCCAAGCCTAGTAGGAGAGTCAGGCAAGGGGCTTGGCCGGAGTTCGAGTGTAAGGCTCGGCAGGACGTTCGACCTTACCTCGGCAGGGAGACCAAGCTTCCCAAGCCTAGTAGGAGTCAGGCAAGGGGGCTTGGCCGGAGTTCGAGTGTAAGGCTCGGCAGGACGTTCGACCTTACCTCGGCAGGGAGACCAAGCTTCCCAAGCCTAGTAGGAGAGTCAGGCAAGGGGGCTTGGCCGGAGTTCGAGTGTAAGGCTCGGCAGGACGTTCGACCTTACCTCGGCAGGGAGACCAAGCTTCCCAAGCCTAGTAGGAGAGTCAGGCAAGGGGGCTTGGCCGGAGTTCGAGTGTAAGGCTCGGCAGGACGTTCGACCTTACCTCGGCAGGGAGACCAAGCTTCCCAAGCCTAGTAGGAGAGTCAGGCAAGGGGGCTTGGCCGGAGTTCGAGTGTAAGGCTCGGCAGGACGTTCGACCTTACCTCGGCAGGGAGACCAAGCTTCCCAAGCCTAGTAGGAGAGTCAGGCAAGGGGGCTTGGCCGGAGTTCGAGTGTAAGGCTCGGCAGGACGTTCGACCTTACCTCGGCAGGGAGACCAAGCTTCCCAAGCCTAGTAGGAGAGTCAGGCAAGGGGGCTTGGCCGGAGTTCGAGTGTAAGGCTCGGCAGGACGTTCGACCTTACCTCGGCAGGGAGACCAAGCTTCCCAAGCCTAGTAGGAGAGTCAGGCAAGGGGGCTTGGCCGGAGTTCGAGTGTAAGGCTCGGCAGGACGTTCGACCTTACCTCGGCAGGGAGACCAAGCTTCCCAAGCCTAGTAGGAGAGTCAGGCAAGGGGGCTTGGCCGGAGTTCGAGTGTAAGGCTCGGCAGGACGTTCGACCTTACCTCGGCAGGGAGACCAAGCTTCCCAAGCCTAGTAGGAGAGTCAGGCAAGGGGGCTTGGCCGGAGTTCGAGTGTAAGGCTCGGCAGGACGTTCGACCTTACCTCGGCAGGGAGACCAAGCTTCCCAAGCCTAGTAGGAGAGTCAGGCAAGGGGGCTTGGCCGGAGTTCGAGTGTAAGGCTCGGCAGGACGTTCGACCTTACCTCGGCAGGGAGACCAAGCTTCCCAAGCCTAGTAGGAGAGTCAGGCAAGGGGGCTTGGCCGGAGTTCGAGTGTAAGGCTCGGCAGGACGTTCGACCTTACCTCGGCAGGGAGACCAAGCTTCCCAAGCCTAGTAGGGAGTCAGGCAAGGGGGCTTGGCCGGAGTTCGAGTGTAAGGCTCGGCAGGACGTTCGACCTTACCTCGGCAGGGAGACCAAGCTTCCCAAGCCTAGTAGGAGAGTCAGGCAAGGGGGCTTGGCCGGAGTTCGAGTGTAAGGCTCGGCAGGACGTTCGACCTTACCTCGGCAGGGAGACCAAGCTTCCCAAGCCTAGTAGGAGAGTCAGGCAAGGGGGCTTGGCCGGAGTTCGAGTGTAAGGCTCGGCAGGACGTTCGACCTTACCTCGGCAGGGAGACCAAGCTTCCCAAGCCTAGTAGGAGAGTCAGGCAAGGGGGCTTGGCCGGAGTTCGAGTGTAAGGCTCGGCAGGACGTTCGACCTTACCTCGGCAGGGAGACCAAGCTTCCCAAGCCTAGTAGGAGAGTCAGGCAAGGGGGCTTGGCCGGAGTTCGAGTGTAAGGCTCGGCAGGACGTTCGACCTTACCTCGGCAGGGAGACCAAGCTTCCCAAGCCTAGTAGGAGAGTCAGGCAAGGGGGCTTGGCCGGAGTTCGAGTGTAAGGCTCGGCAGGACGTTCGACCTTACCTCGGCAGGGAGACCAAGCTTCCCAAGCCTAGTAGGAGTCAGGCAAGGGGGCTTGGCCGGAGTTCGAGTGTAAGGCTCGGCAGGACGTTCGACCTTACCTCGGCAGGGAGACCAAGCTTCCCAAGCCTAGTAGGAGAGTCAGGCAAGGGGGCTTGGCCGGAGTTCGAGTGTAAGGCTCGGCAGGACGTTCGACCTTACCTCGGCAGGGAGACCAAGCTTCCCAAGCCTAGTAGGAGAGTCAGGCAAGGGGGCTTGGCCGGAGTTCGAGTGTAAGGCTCGGCAGGACGTTCGACCTTACCTCGGCAGGGAGACCAAGCTTCCCAAGCCTAGTAGGAGTCAGGCAAGGGGGCTTGGCCGGAGTTCGAGTGTAAGGCTCGGCAGGACGTTCGACCTTACCTCGGCAGGGAGACCAAGCTTCCCAAGCCTAGTAGGAGAGTCAGGCAAGGGGGCTTGGCCGGAGTTCGAGTGTAAGGCTCGGCAGGACGTTCGACCTTACCTCGGCAGGGAGACCAAGCTTCCCAAGCCTAGTAGGAGAGTCAGGCAAGGGGGCTTGGCCGGAGTTCGAGTGTAAGGCTCGGCAGGACGTTCGACCTTACCTCGGCAGGGAGACCAAGCTTCCCAAGCCTAGTAGGAGAGTCAGGCAAGGGGGCTTGGCCGGAGTTCGAGTGTAAGGCTCGGCAGGACGTTCGACCTTACCTCGGCAGGGAGACCAAGCTTCCCAAGCCTAGTAGGAGAGTCAGGCAAGGGGGCTTGGCCGGAGTTCGAGTGTAAGGCTCGGCAGGACGTTCGACCTTACCTCGGCAGGGAGACCAAGCTTCCCAAGCCTAGTAGGAGAGTCAGGCAAGGGGGCTTGGCCGGAGTTCGAGTGTAAGGCTCGGCAGGACGTTCGACCTTACCTCGGCAGGGAGACCAAGCTTCCCAAGCCTAGTAGGAGAGTCAGGCAAGGGGGCTTGGCCGGAGTTCGAGTGTAAGGCTCGGCAGGACGTTCGACCTTACCTCGGCAGGGAGACCAAGCTTCCCAAGCCTAGTAGGAGAGTCAGGCAAGGGGGCTTGGCCGGAGTTCGAGTGTAAGGCTCGGCAGGACGTTCGACCTTACCTCGGCAGGGAGACCAAGCTTCCCAAGCCTAGTAGGGTCAGGCAAGGGGGCTTGGCCGGAGTTCGAGTGTAAGGCTCGGCAGGACGTTCGACCTTACCTCGGCAGGGAGACCAAGCTTCCCAAGCCTAGTAGGAGAGTCAGGCAAGGGGGCTTGGCCGGAGTTCGAGTGTAAGGCTCGGCAGGACGTTCGACCTTACCTCGGCAGGGAGACCAAGCTTCCCAAGCCTAGTAGGAGAGTCAGGCAAGGGGGCTTGGCCGGAGTTCGAGTGTAAGGCTCGGCAGGACGTTCGACCTTACCTCGGCAGGGAGACCAAGCTTCCCAAGCCTAGTAGGAGAGTCAGGCAAGGGGGCTTGGCCGGAGTTCGAGTGTAAGGCTCGGCAGGACGTTCGACCTTACCTCGGCAGGGAGACCAAGCTTCCCAAGCCTAGTAGGAGTCAGGCAAGGGGGCTTGGCCGGAGTTCGAGTGTAAGGCTCGGCAGGACGTTCGACCTTACCTCGGCAGGGAGACCAAGCTTCCCAAGCCTAGTAGGAGAGTCAGGCAAGGGGGCTTGGCCGGAGTTCGAGTGTAAGGCTCGGCAGGACGTTCGACCTTACCTCGGCAGGGAGACCAAGCTTCCCAAGCCTAGTAGGAGAGTCAGGCAAGGGGGCTTGGCCGGAGTTCGAGTGTAAGGCTCGGCAGGACGTTCGACCTTACCTCGGCAGGGAGACCAAGCTTCCCAAGCCTAGTAGGAGAGTCAGGCAAGGGGGCTTGGCCGGAGTTCGAGTGTAAGGCTCGGCAGGACGTTCGACCTTACCTCGGCAGGGAGACCAAGCTTCCCAAGCCTAGTAGGAGAGTCAGGCAAGGGGGCTTGGCCGGAGTTCGAGTGTAAGGCTCGGCAGGACGTTCGACCTTACCTCGGCAGGGAGACCAAGCTTCACAAGCCTAGTAGGAGAGTCAGGCAAGGGGGCTTGACCGGAGTTCGAGTGTAAGGCTCGGCAGGACGTTCGACCTTACCTCGGCAGGGAGGCCAAGCTTCCCAAGCCTAGTAAGGTCAGGCAAGGGGGCTTGGCCGGAGTTCGAGTGTAAGGCTCGGCAGGATGTTCGACCTTACCTCGGCAGGGAGACCAAGCTTCCCAAGCCTAGTAGGAGAGTCAGGGAAGGGGGCTTGGCCGGAATTCGAATGTAAGGCTCGGCAGGACGTTCGACCTTACCTCGGCGGGGAGACCAAGCTTCCGAAGCCTAGTAGGAGAGTCAGGCAAGGGGGCTTGGCTGAAGTTCGAGTGTAAGGCTCGGCAGGATGTTCGACCTTACCTCGGCAAGGAGACCAAGCTTCCCAAGCCTAGTAGGAGAGTCAGGCAAGGGGGCTTGTCCGGAGTTCGAGTGTAAGGCTCGACAGGACGTTCGACCTTACCTCGGCAGGGAGACCAAGCTTCCCAAGCCCAGTAGGAGAGTCAGGCAAGGGGGCTTGGCCGAAGTTCGAGTGTAAGGCTCGGCAGGACGTTCGACCTTACCTCGGCAGGGAGACCATGCTTCCCAAGCCTAGTAGGAGAGTCAGGCAAGGGGGCTTGGCCGGAGTTCGAGTGCAAGGCTCGGCAGGACGTTCGACCTTACCTTGGCAGGGAGACCAAGCTTCCCAAGCCTAGAACGGTCAGGCAAGGGGGCTTGGCCGGAGTTCGAGTGTAAGGCTCGGCTGGACATTCGACCTTACCTCGGCAGGGAGACCAAGCTTCCCAAGCCCAGTAGGAGAGTCAGGCAAGGGGGCTTGTCTGGAGTTCGAGTGTAAGGCTCGGCAGGATGTTCGACCTTACCTCGGCAGGGAGACCAAGCTTCCCAAGCCTAGTAGAAGAGTCAGGCAAGGGGGCTTGGCCAGAGTTCGAGTGTAAGGCTCGGCAGGACTTTCGACCTTACCTCGGCAGGGAGACCAAGATTCCCAAGCCTAGCAGGAGAGTCAGGCAAGGGGGCTTGGCCGGACTTCGAGTGTAAGGCTCGGCAGGACGTTCGACCTTACCTCGGCAGGGAGACCAAGCTTCACAAGCCTAGTAGGAGAGTCAGGCAAGGGGGCTTGACTGGAGTTCGAGTGTAAGGCTCGGCAGGACGTTCGACCTTACCTCAGCAGGGAGACCAAGCTTCACAAGCCTAGTAGGAGAGTCAGGCAAGGGGGCTTGACCGGAGTTCGAGTGTAAGGCTCGGCAGGACGTTCGACCTTACCTCGGCAGGGAGGCCAAGCTTCCCAAGCCAAGTAGGGTCAGGCAAGGGGCCTTGGCCGGAGTTCGAGTGTAAGGCTCGGCAGGACGTTTGACCTTACCTCGGCAGGGAGACCAAGCTTCCCAAGCCTAGTAGGAGAGTCAGGGAAGGGGGCTTGGCCGGAATTCGAATGTAAGGCTCGGCAGGACGTTCGACCTTACCTCGGTCGGGAGACCAAGCTTCCGAAGCCTAGTAGGAGAGTCAGGCAAGGGGGCTTGGCTGGAGTTCGAGTGTAAGGCTCGGCAGGATGTTCGACCTTACCTCGGCAAGGAGACCAAGCTTCCCAAGCCTAGTAGGAGAGTCAGGCAAGGGGGCTTGGCCGGAGTTCGAGTGTAAGGCTCGGCAGGACGTTCGACCTTACCTCGGCAGGGAGACCAAGCTTCACAAGCCTAGTAGGAGAGTCAGGCAAGGGGGCTTGGCTGGAGTTCGAGTGTAAGGCTCAGCAGGACGTTCAACCTTACCTTAGCAGGGAGACCAAGCTTCCCAAGCCTAGTAGGAGAGTCAGGCAAGGGGGCTTGGACGGAGTTCGAGTGTAAGGCTCAGCAGGACGTACGGCCTTATCTCGGCAGGGAGACCAAGCTTCCCAAGCCTAGTAGGAGAGTCAGGCAAGGGGGCTTGGCCGGAGTTCGAGTGTAAGGCTCGGCAGGACGTTCGACCTTACCTCGGCAGGGAGACCAAGCTTCACAAGCCTAGTAGGAGAGTCAGGCAAGGGGGCTTGGCTGGAGTTCGAGTGTAAGGCTCGGCAGGACGTTCGACCTTACCTCGGCAGGGAGGCCAAGCTTCCCAAGCCAAGTAGGGTCAGGCAAGGGGGCTTGGCTGGAGTTCGAGTGTAAGGCTCGGCAGGACGTTCGACCTTACCTCGGCAGGGAGACCAAGCTTCCCAAGCCTAGTAGGAGAGTCAGGCAAGGGGGCTTGGCCGGAGTTCGAGTGCAAGGCTCGGCAGGACGTTCGACCTTACCTTGGCAGGGAGACCAAGCTTCCCAAGCCTAGTAGGAGAGTCAGGCAAGGGGGCTTGGCCGGAGTTCGAGTGTAAGGCTCGGCTGGACGTTCGACCTTACCTCGGCAGGGAGACCAAGCTTCCCAAGCCTAGTAGGAGAGTCAGACAAGGGGGCTTGGCCGGAGTTCGAGTGTAAGGCTCAGCAGGACGTTCAACCTTACCTTAGCAGGGAGACCAAGCTTCCCAAGCCTAGTAGGAGAGTCAGGCAAGGGGGCTTGGCCAGAGTTCGAGTGTAAGGCTCGGCAGGACTTTCGGCCTTACCTCGGCAGGGAGACCAAGCTTCCCAAGCCTAGTAGGAGAATCAGGCAAGGGGGCTTGGCCGGAGTTCGAGTGTAAGGCTCAGCAGGACGTTCGACCTTACCTCGACAGGGAGACCAAGCTTCCCAAGCCTAGTAGGAGAGTCAGGCAAGAGGGCTTGGCCGGAGTTCGAGTGTAAGGCTCGGCAGGACGTTCGACCTTACCTCGGCAGGGAGACCAAGCTTCCCAAGCCAAGTAGGGTCAGGCAAGGGGGCTTGGCCGGAGTTCGAGTGTAAGGCTCGGCTGGATATTCAACCTTACCTCGGCAGGGAGACCAAGCTTCCCAAGCCCAGTAGGAGAGTCAGGCAAGGGGGCTTGGCTGGAGTTCGAGTGTAAGGCTCGGCAGGATGTTCGACCTTACCTCGGCAGGGAGACCAAGCTTCCCAAGCCTAGTAGGAGAGTCAGGCAAGGGGGCTTGGCTGGAGTTCGAGTGTAAGGCTCAGCAGGACGTTCAACCTTACCTCGGCAGGGAGACCAAGCTTCCCAAGCCTAGTAGGAGAGTCAGGCAAGGGGGCTTGGCCAGAGTTCGAGTGTAAGGCTCGGCAGGACGTTCGACCTTACCTCGGCAGGGAGGCCAAGCTTCCCAAGCCAAGTAGGGTCAGGCAAGGGGGCTTGGCCGGAGTTCGAGTGTAAGGCTCGGCAGGACGTTCGACCTTACCTCGGCAGGGAGACCAAGCTTCCCAAGCCTAGTAGGAGAGTCAGGGAAGGGGGCTTGGCCGGAGTTCGAGTGTAATGCTCGGCAGGACGTTCGACCTTACCTCGGCCGGGAGACCAAGCTTCCCAAGCCTAGTAGGAGAGTCAGGCAAGGGGGCTTGGCTGAAGTTCGAGTGTAAGGCTCGGCAGGATGTTCGACCTTACCTCGGCAAGGAGACCAAGCTTCCCAAGCCTAGTAGGAGAGTCAGGCAAGGGGGCTTGGCCGGAATTCGAGTGTAAGGCTCGGCAGGACGTTCGACCTTACCTCGGCAGGGAGACCATGCTTCCCAAGCCTAGTAGGAGAGTCAGGCAAGGGGGCTTGGCCGGAGTTCGAGTGCAAGGCTCGGCAGGACGTTCGACCTTACCTTGGCAGGGAGACCAAGCTTCCCAAGCCTAGTAGGGTCAGGCAAGGGGGCTTGGCCGGAGTTCGAGTGTAAGGCTCGGCTGGACATTCGACCTTACCTCGGCAGGGAGACCAAGCTTCCCAAGCCAAGTAGGAGAGTCAGGCAAGGGGGCTTGTCTGGAGTTCGAGTGTAAGGCTCGGCAGGATGTTCGACCTTACCTCGGCAGGGAGACCAAGCTTCCCAAGCCTAGTAGAGAGTCAGGCAAGGGGGCTTGGCCAGAGTTCGAGTGTAAGGCTCGGCAGGACTTTCGACCTTACCTCGGCAGGGAGACCAAGATTCCCAAGCCTAGTAGGAGAGTCAGGAAAGGGGGCTTGGCCGGACTTCGAGTGTAAGGCTCGGCAGGACGTTCGACCTTACCTCGGCAGGGAGACCAAGCTTCACAAGCCTAGTAGGAGAGTCAGGCAAGGGGGCTTGGCCGGAATTCGAATGTAAGGCTCGGCAGGACGTTCGACCTTACCTCGGCAGGGAGGCCAAGCTTCCCAAGGCAAGTAGGGTCAGGCACGGAGGCTTTACCGGAGTTCGAGTGTAAGGCTCGGCAGGACGTTCGACCTTACCTCGGCAGGGAGACCAAGCTTCCCAAGCCTAGTAGGAGAGTCAGGGAAGGGGGCTTGGCCGGAATTCGAGTGTAAGGCTCGGCAGGACGTTCGACCTTACCTCGGCAGGGAGACCAAGCTTCCGAAGCCTAGTAGGAGAGTCAGGCAAGGGGGCTTGGCTGAAGTTCGAGTGTAAGGCTCGGCAGGACGTTCGACCTTACCTCGGCAGGGAGACCAAGCTTCCCAAGCCTAGTAGGAGAGTCAGGCAAGGGGGCTTGGCCGGAGTTCGAGTGTAAGGCTCGGCAGGACGTTCGACCTTACCTCGGCAGGGAGACCAAGCTTCCCAAGCCTAGTAGGAGAGTCAGGCAAGGGGGCTTGGCCGGAGTTCGAGTGTAAGGCTCGGCAGGACGTTCGACCTTACCTCGGCAGGGAGACCAAGCTTCCCAAGCCTAGTAGGAGAGTCAGGCAAGGGGGCTTGGCCGGAAGTTCGAGTGTAAGGCTCGGCAGGACGTTCGACCTTACCTCGGCAGGGAGACCAAGCTTCCCAAGCCTAGTAGGAGATTCAGGCAAGGGGGCTTGGCCGGAGTTCGAGTGTAAGGCTCGGCAGGACGTTCGACCTTACCTCGGCAGGGAGACCAAGCTTCCCAAGCCTAGTAGGAGAGTCAGGCAAGGGGGCTTGGCCAGAGTTCGAGTGTAAGGCTCGGCAGGACGTTCGACCTTACCTCGGCAGGGAGACCAAGCTTCCCAAGCCTAGTAGGAGAGTCAGGCAAGGGGGCTTGGCTAGAGTTCGAGTGTAAGGCTCGGCAGGACGTTCGACCTTACCTCGGCAGGGAGACCAAGCTTCCCAAGCCTAGTAGGAGAGTCAGGCAAGGGGGCTTGGCCGGAGTTCGAGTGTAAGGCTCGGCAGGACGTTCGACCTTACCTCGGCAGGGAGACCAAGCTTCCCAAGCCTAGTAGGGTCAGGCAAGGGGGCTTGGCCGGAGTTCGAGTGTAAGGCTCGGCAGGATGTTCGACCTTACCTCGGCAGGGAGACCAAGCTTCCCAAGCCTAGTAGGAGAGTCAGGAAATTGGGCTTGGCCGGAATTCGAGTGTAAGGCTCGGCAGGACGTTCGACTTTACCTCGGCAGGGAGACCAAGCTTCCCAAGCCTTGTAGGAGAGTCAGGCAAGGGGGCTTGTCCGGAGTTCGAGTGTAAGGCTCGGCAGGACTTTCGACCTTATCTCGGCAGGGAGACCAAGCTTCCCAAGCCTAGTAGGGTCAGGCAAGGGGGCTTGGCCGGAGTTCGAGTGTAAGGCTCGGCAGGACGTTCGACCTTACCTCGGCAGGGAGACCAAGCTTCCGAAGCCTAGTAGGGTCAGGCAAGGGGGCTTGGCCGGATTTCGAGTGTAAGGCTCGGCAGGACGTTCGACCTTACCTCGGCAGGGAGACCAAGCTTCCCAAGCCTAGTAGGAGAGTCAGGCAAGGGGGCTTGACTGGAGTTCGAGTGTAAGGCTCGGCAGGACGTTCGACCTTACCTCGGCAGGGAGGCCAAGCTTCCCAAGCCAAGTAGGGTCAGGCAAGGGGGCTTGGCCGGAGTTCGAGTGTAAGGCTCGGCAGGACGTTCGACCTTACCTCGGCAGGGAGACCAAGCTTCCCAAGCCTAGTAGGAGAGTCAGGGAAGGGGGCTTGGCCGGAATTCGAATGTAAGGCTCGGCAGGACATTCGACCTTACCTCGGCCGGGAGACCAAGCTTCCGAAGCCTAGTAGGAGAGTCAGGCAAGGGGGCTTGGCTGAAGTTCGAGTGTAAGGCTCGGCAGGATGTTCGACCTTACCTCGGCAAGGAGACCAAGCTTCCCAAGCCTAGTAGGAGAGTCAGGCAAGGGGGCTTGGCCGGAATTCGAGTGTAAGGCTCGGCAGGACGTTCGACCTTACCTCGGCAGGGAGACCAAGCTTCCCAAGCCTAGTAGGAGAGTCAGGAAAGGGGGCTTGGCCGGAGTTCGAGTGTAAGGCTCGACAGGACGTTCGACCTTACCTCGGCAGGGAGACCAAGCTTCCCAAGCATAGTAGGAGAGTCAGGCAAGGGGGCTTGGCCGGAATTCGAGTGTAAGGCTCGGCAGGACGTTCGACCTTACCTCGGCAGGGAGACCAAGCTTCCCAAGCCTTGTAGGAGAGTCAGGCATGGGGGCTTGGCCGGAGTTCGAGTGTAAGGCTCGGCAGGACGTTCGACCTTATCTCGGCAGGGAGACCAAGCTTCCCAAGCCTAGTAGGGTCAGGCAAGGGGGCTTGGCCGGAGTTCGAGTGTAAGGCTCGGCTGGACATTCGACCTTACCTCGGCAGGGAGACCAAGCTTCCCAAGCCTAGTAGGAGAGTCAGGCAAGGGGGCTTGGCCGGAGTTCGAGTGTAAGGCTCGGCAGGACGTTCGACCTTACCTCGGCAGGGAGACCAAGCTTCCCAAGCCTAGTAGGAGAGTCAGGGAAGGGGGCTTGGCCGGAATTCGAATGTAAGGCTCGGCAGGACATTCGAACTTACCTCGGCCGGGAGACCAAGCTTCCCAAGCCTAGTAGGAGAGTCAGGCAAGGGGGCTTGGCTGAAGTTCGAGTGTAAGGCTCGGCAGGACGTTCGACCTTACCTCGGCAGGGAGACCAAGCTTCCCAAGCCTAGTAGGAGAGTCAGGCAAGGGGGCTTGGCCGGAGTTCGAGTGTAAGGCTCGACAGGACGTTCGACCTTACCTCGGCAGGGAGACCAAGCTTCCCAAGCCCAGTAGGAGAGTTAGGCAAGGGGGCTTGGCCGAAGTTCGAGTGTTAGGCTCAGCAGGACGTTTGACCTTACCTCGGCAGGGAGACCATGCTTCCCAAGCTTAGTAGGAGAGTCAGGCAAGGGGGCTTGGCCGGAGTTCGAGTGCAAGGCTCGGCAGGACGTTCGACCTTACCTTGGCAGGGAGACCAAGCTTCCCAAGCCTAGTAGGAGAGTCAGGCAAGGGGGCTTTGCCGGAGTTAGAGTGTAAGGCTCGGCAGGATGTTCGACCTTACCTCGGCAGGGAGACCAAGCTTCCTAAGCCTAGTAAGAAGGTTAGGCAAAAGGCCAAGTAAGAGTTTGGGCAGGGCTAAGCAGGGGTACAAGCCTAGAAAGTCCATCAAGAAGTTCAAAACTTAGTCCAAAGAGAAAAATAACTGAAGACAATAGATCAGACTGTGACTTGTGATTGTCCTGGCCAAGAGACAATTTAAAGTGCCAAGTGTATAGGACCAAGAGTGGGAATTAAGTTAAGAGATTGATTTTAGTCAAGTGATTCAAAATACGAAGTTTGGAGGGGCCTGATGAGCTTTAGCTGCCTGTCAGTATTTTCCATTTTAGATAGAAGCACCATTTAAGGTATATATTTTTTTTTCTTTTTGTGGCCTGAAAATGGGATGAGGTTTAACTAAAGGAGCAAATCCTTCCAAAGAAAAGAGAATTCCCCCTAACAGCCCCTTGGGGCAACTGTTAGCCTTATGGGATTCTCGGGAGACCATGAAGGGTCTAGACAAGAGCAAGATGACACATTATAGTATAGAAGTATGGCCGAAGTTAGAATTATAGGGAGAGTGGCCGTGGTATGGATCCCGAGATCAGTGGATGTGTAATCAGTTAAACCAACACAAACAAAAAACCAAAAACAACAACAAAATAAACAAAAACAAAAACAACAACAACAAAAAAAAAAACCAAACCGAGAGGACCTTGTTGTAGAACAACTATCTTATGCAGCTTGCTGCCTGGAGAATTCTATAAATAATGAGACTGTGAGAATATGCAAGTTACAAAGAAATAGAGAGGAAGACAAAGAGAATAGAGAGGGGGAGACTAGAAAAATAAAGGAATGGGACCCCCTCGATTGCCTGCCCCCTTCTGCTCTTGTTACTTCCCCCACAGTTTCCCCAGTTGGTCCTTCAGCCCCTCCTATTGAGTCCCTGATTCCTTTCCCCATTTTCCCACCTCTGTTCCATCGTCCCTTCCCCTAGTTTCCTCAGCCATCTCCCCAACTCCCTCTTCCCCTTCTCCAGCTGGAGTTTCCTTGCCTCCTCCCACTTGGGAGCTGAGGCCACCCTTGCCCAGTGTTGGTTCACCACCTGGCATGCCCCCTGGCCTCCAGTGTCTGTCTCCACTACTATTTCCCTGCCTGGTGTCTTAGAAAAAGGGCCGTATTGTGGCACCCGATCCAAAGCACCAAGGGTGGAGGGGCTCTTTCCCCTTAGAGGGGTTCCTGTGGGTAGAGCAGCTGGGGGAGTTAGGTTTGTGGATGCACCTTTGGCAGCTTCCGAAGTCCGGGGATTTGGGAAAGAGCTAAGAAATTTAGTGGAAGACCCCGTTGGAATATCTAGCCAGATGGACCAATTTCAAGGGCTGAGTATTTGTACCTGGGGAGACCTGAGCTACTCTAAGCATTCTGTTCTCTCCGAGAGAGGTCCAGATGTTCCGAGCGGCAGGGGTGAAGATATGGGAAAGAGAGGGTGGATTGGGGCCCCCAGGGAACCAGGGGATGCCCTTGGTGGACCCCAACTGAAGTCCCAGCCAGCAAGAAGGCAGGCAAAACATGAGAGACTATAGGTCCCTCATGATAAGAAGGATCAAAGAGTATCCCTAGGGGAAGCAACACAAAATTGGCCTTTGATGGTACTCAGGAGAAGGATGAGACCCCAGCAATTTGGCTTAACCGACTAAAATGAAATTTCCAGTCATATTCAAATATAGACCCAGATAGCCCAGAGGGTCAAGTCCTCTTAAAGGTCTAGTTTGTCACCAAATCCTGGCCCGATATTAGACAAAAACTAGAAAAGATAGAGTACTGGCAAGAAAAGCACGTGAATGAGTTGCTCAAAGAAGCCCCAAGAATGTATTTAAGTGGGAAAGACAAAAAAAGCCAATAGCCTACCTCTCAAAACTACTAGACCCAGTAGCCAGAGGATGGCCAACTTGCCTGCAAGTAATCGCAGCAGCAGCAGCTATCCTGATAAAAGAAGTCCAAAAGTTGACCCTGCAAGGGAAAATTAAAGTACAAACATTTACTAGTGATCGTAGATCACCTCACTCACTGGGTGGAGGCTTTCCCAACCACAAAGGAAACTGTGCAGGAAGTTGCAAGAATAATCTTAGAAAACATCATACTACGATATGGGCGAATCAATAACATTGACTTGGACCGAGGTCCACATTTTGTCGCTCAATCTTTACATCAAGTAACAAAAGCCCTGGGGATAAGGTGGAGATTGCACACCCCATGGCATCCTCAAAGCTCTAGAAGAGTGGAAAGGATGAATAAAACTCTTAAAAACATGTTAACTAAATTAATTGAAGAAACAAAGATGAATTGGCTCAGGTGTTTACCTCTCGCTCTCTTGCGCATCAGTACCAGACCTCGGTCCGACATAGGGGTCTCTCCCTATGAAATAATGTTTGGACTCCCTTTTATTTAATCACCCCTTTCAGTACAGCAGATTATCTGGAAGGGGAGGCAGCAACTCAGAAATATTTAGAGGTCATAGGAAAATCCCTAGAAGGCCTCCGAAAGAAGGGGTATCTCTCCCAAACTTCCCCTCTGGACGCCAATGCCCTCATCAGTCCTGGGGATTGGGTGTGGATAAAGTCCTGGTACACTCCCACTCCATTAACCCCCAAATTCGAAGGACCTTTCCAGGTGCTACTCACCACACAAACTGCGGTGCAGACCCAAGAAAAAGGCTGGACCCGCGTCACCAGAGTCAAAGGACCAGTGCCACCCCCAGACACCAGACCCAACAGTGTCACCTGCCTCCTCTTGTGCATGGACAGTAATTAAGAAACCAGAGGACTTAAAATCAACTTTAAGGAAGTCTTGCTAGAGACTGATATACAGTAAGGTGTTAATAACTGTTTCTGAGTTGAAGTACCATAGTAAAGGTTTAAGTACTTGGTAATTGTTTAATAAGACTAAGTGTCCTTTAGCCAAAGGAGTTAACTGAAAAAAATTGTAATTAGAATATTATTAAGTCTTACTTGGTTTCTAAAGGACATGAGAATTACCATCAGACATGAGTAAAAGCATAAAAAAGCCAAAAGAAGTTAGCCCTCAAAAGCCAAAGACTGTAAGTTGATGCGGGCTTAAGCCCGATCAAAGAAATAGAGGAGGGATTTGTTATGAACAGTTTCCACGTGTTCCCTAGAGACGTGGGCAGGGCCTTCCTAGTTCCCATGGCAACACAAAAAAAACTACTAACTCTAGCTAAGTACCGATATTGAAATGCTAATTAGCTAATTGCTCTGTTTGTTTTCTCTAAACTACCTGGAGATAACTGGCCTCCCACCCCTCCACGCTGCCATTCTGAGACTAACATGCAAATAAAAACCCCTTAGGATCATGGGAGTATTTTTAGGAGATAAAAAGGACTATAAATCAAAAACTGAACACAATAGAGGAGTCTAGACAAATGCCCTAGCTGAGGAAGAGGGAAACACATCCCCTGATTGACTTTTAACCGTCGCCATCACCTAAGAAAGAACAGACTAGGTTAGGCTGTGAGAAGCAGGGAGACAGAGAGAGAGCTCTGCTGCTGCCACCAGGGAAGGAGCGGGGACAGCTGTTGTTCTGGACTTCAGCAACAGACTCTGCATGCCACGCCTCCTCACCCTCTGGCCACCGGTGTGCCACAACGAAAGAAGAAGGGACAGCTGCTACTCTGGACTTCAGTGACAGACTCTGCACGCCTCCTTCCGTTCAGCCACCTGGGAAAGCTACGACCACGGGGGCGAGCTCCATGTCGAGCCCCCTGCCCAGCTGATCTTTTTAATAAAGAGCTGAACATTAATAAAGGCATTAGCCCTGTTCATTTCAGTACTGACCACGACAGCGTCTTTTGTGCCGCGGGACGGAGCGGTCCAGCCCACCAAGCCGCCCTGTGCCTCCCGCGCTGTGGCTCCCCCACCGTTGTCACCACCCCCCTCCGACATCCCCAGTGCAATGGTCCCGTGCCTCCCCGACTGCCCGGCCCCTGCCCCAGCACAGCTTGTGAGCTACCAGCGGCTGAGTTCCGCGGCACAGACGCCGGCTGGCCCTCCGCACCCTGTCCCCGCTCCGCGGCGATCCCTAGCCAGCCCTCCCGTTCCTGCCACCGCTGCAGCTACGCCGGGGACTACGGCCACCACCGAGATCGCGACAGCAGCCCAGCCCTCTTCCCCTGCACCCCCCAGTGCACCTCTGTCTGCGGCGCTGCTGCCGGCTCAGAGCGCCGCGGCGCCGCCGTGGCCCGACCCACCCCCATCGCGCAGTGGCGCTCTAGGGCTTCACGCCGCAGCGCTGCCATCCCCTGCGGGCGGCGACGCCCTGGCGTTCCCTTCTGTGGCCACAGACGCGGTCCCTGCTGTGCTCCCCGAGGCGGCCGCCATGATGCCTCACCACGCGGATCCCGTGACACGCCCCCCACATGAGCAGTCCCTGCGACCCTCGGAAGACCTGCCTCACACCGCGACACCGCCGTCGTCCCACGCCGCCTCTGCCACGCCTTTGATCCAGCCTCCTGGTTCCCACACGCTCCATGCTGCAGTCTACCCCCAGCCAACATCACTGTGCCCTCCCACGCCAGCACCACCGCTCCCAATTCCAGCCGCAGGACACCAGCCCGCGCCGCCACAACTTCCGGGTTTACCGCATCTACAACTGTCTCCGCCCACGCCACCAGCCCAGCCGGATCCTGCTACAGCCTCATCACAATTAGCCCCCACTGCAACGCGCCTCGCACAGCCTCTCGAAACCCCAACCCTACAGCCACCAGCAGTTCCTGCACAGCCGCAGCCTCCAGCCACCCTTCACCTGCCTCCATCGCCACCGAGTACCGTGCCTCCTCCCCCCGCGTCCCTGCCGCTGCCACCGCATCCTGCACCTGACCCAAGCAGGACTGGACTACAACCAAGCACACAAACCGTGCAACGAGAAGGGGGAGGGTTGAATGTGACAGCCACTTTGACAAATACAGGACACATAGAGAACTGTGTTGCATTTCCAAATGCCAACCCTCTTAATGCTGAAAAGTCACCAGCATCAATTGCAAATTCAGAAAATTCCCAGAAAAGTTTTGATAATCTTCAACTGACAGACTGGCATGAAATCACACGTGACATTTGCAAAGAGGAAAGTCTAAACCCTATAGTACTGCCTGTGATATTCAGCCAGCAAGCCGGTGGGCCCAGAACTTGGACAGCTATCCCATCTCATGAGGTGAAAGAATTGCGAAAAGCAATAAAGGACAATGGTATCTCCTCTCCATATTTTAGACAACAGCTGAAAAGTACCCTGGAAGGACATACACTCACACCAAATGACTGTAAAAATCTTGCTGGTATAATTCTTACAGACTCACAGTATATACTATGGGAACTTAAATGGAAGAGACTGCTTACGGGGGTACTAAACACTTATTGCTACAGTTACTGTTCATTTTTCTTATTTCATTGCTGCTTTTTTTTTTTTTTTTTCAGTTAAATGGTTCTTAGCTTGGAATCTCTGCTTTTAGTCTCCCTTTCACCGGAGGGGGGACAACGGGAAGGACACGAAGAGAGCAGTTTAAGTGCGGGTTAATTTTTCAGCTGTATTTTTAAACCAGAACAAGTATGTAAATCAAAACTCAAACCATCTAGTTTAGAATCAGGATATACAGCCTTTGTGACAGGCTTTTTATATAGCTGCTGCAGTGATTCAGTATAATTGGAACCCATGCCTAGGAATCAGAGGAATGCATATGAACCCTGAAGGGGAAGAAGTAGTGGTAGTGGTAGAAGCTACAACTCTTCCCATCAAAGGTTAATCATAAATGTTACATAAACAGAAATTTCTTTTCTCAAATATAAGGGATCCTAGGAAAAACCTACTGTGGTCATCAGCTGGAGCTCTCTGACACATCATGAGGACTTTCTGATCTACACTTAAATTACTTTCTTCAAGGTAAAGCTTCAACCCTTGATGTAAACATGGAGTCTTTTGACTTTGGAAAAGGGCCATGTTTTTTTAGTTCTATTGTCAGTTGAGACAAGTTTTCCCAGATTTTTTTTGGTTTTTTTTGTTCTGTTTTCAAAAGTCCTGCAGTGATTGATAGTATGTTTATTACTTTTTACTGTATATTAAGCTCTTTCACAAAGTGGTTGGATATGCTAAACTCTGAAGGGGAATGCTAGGTGGTACCATTTCATAACCACACTTATATGTGATGTTTGAACTGAATATGCAGGTGCTGAAATTTTCACTTCATCAGTTTTTTACAAGGGACATTAGTATCCTTTTAATTAGTGTATGTTTCTGGAATTCACTTAATGTTTGAAGCTGTTTCTCATTCTGACTAGCTGTTTGCAATTCAAGAAAGTAGGGAAGAGTTGATTAGCACTACTAAGCTATTGCATGAGATAAGGAAGTACAAGTAGCCTGCAATTAAAGAGTAAAACCAACCTCACCCAAAGTGAGATGATGTGCATAAAATGAAAGATGGGTCTTTTTTGAAATGAGCAGGGCTAATGCCTTTATTAATGTTCAGCTCTTTATTAAAAAGATCAGCTGGGCAGGGGGCTCGACATGGAGCTCGCCCCCGCGGTTGTAGCTTTCCCAGGTGGCTGAACGGAAGGAGGCGTGCAGAGTCTGTCACTGAAGTCCAGAGTAGCAGCTGTCCCTTCTTCTTTCGTTGTGGCACACCGGTGGCCAGAGGATGAGGAGGCGTGGCATGCAGAGTCTGTTGCTGAAGTCCAGAACAACAGCTGTCCCCGCTCCTTCCCTGGTGGCAGCAGCAGGGCTCTGTCTCCCTGCTTCTCACAGCCTAACCTAGTCTATTCTTTCTTAGATGATGGCGACGGGTAAAAGTCAATAAGGGGATGTGTTTCCCTCTTCCTCAGCTAGGGCATTTGTCTAGACTCCTCTACTGTGTTCAGTTTTTGATTTATGGTCCTTTTCATCTCCTAAAAATACTCCCATGATCCTAAGGGTTTTTTTATTTGCATGTTAGTCCCAGAATGGCAGCGTGGAGGGGTGGGAGGCCAGTTATCTACAGGTAGTTTAGGGAAAACAAACAGAGCAATTAGCTAATTAACATTTCAATATCGGTACTTAGCTAGAGTTAGTAGGTTTTTTTTGTGTTGCCATGGGAACTAAGAAGGCCCTGCCCACATCTCTGGGGAACACCTGGAAACTGTCCATTACATTTTTCATTAAATAAAATTTGTTTCCTTAGATTTGAACTCGTATGGACATAGGAAGCTTAAAAAAAAAAAAAAAGGCACACGACATCAGTTTGGAAATTAAAAAAAATAGTTCCTGTTGAAAGTCAATGATTTACAACATTTTCTACGTTACTGCCACTGTGTATTATTAATCTTGGTAATATGAGTTATCATTAAGTACTTTTGTGACCAAGGGAACAATTATTCTATTACAGAGCCTAGAACAACTTGTTGAGGTTAATAGCTCTTTGTAATTTTTACTTTATTTTTAAAAGACAGACCTTTAATTTTCTTTTGTCAAGTATACTGAGTACAGACATGTAAAACAGTTTTCTTTTGCATTGTCTACATTTGTATGTATGCACATACCAATAATTTTTTCTTCAAAAGTCAAAGTTACCAGAGGACTTATTTCCTTCAAGTGGTCTGCTTAAAAAATGAATAAATTGTTTTATGAACAATTTCATTTTCTGAAGGTGATTAATTTCATCTATGAGGCTGCAAAATAATACATTCAGTTCCTTTTAAACATATGAAGAAAATATTATTTCATGTGAAGGATTGACCAGTGTGTAAAGTTCAGCAGCTGAGTGTGTATTTTCAGTAAGAGATCTTTAGTTTGGTACCACGTTGCTATCATACTTTAAAAATTGTATTTTTAGTTAAAAAGTTTTGCTTACCAGAATTTTGATTAAACATTTTGCAAATTTTAGTGGATGTAGTTAATATTGGTTGCAAATCAAGCCAAATCAGTTTCCTTCCTATGTCACAAGCTATCAGCCTATTTTGAGAATAATTAGCTTCTGACACAACCTCATTAGATACACCTCCCTTGATGAGTTGCCTGTTGGGGTTTTTTTTGGTGGGTTTTTTTTTTGTCTGTTTTGGTTTGGGTTTTTTGTTGCAAGACTGGATAGTTGGGGAATTAGTTCTGTGATTCACAAAGCATTTTTGTAAAGTTCATATTATCCCTGTTAAAGTAGGGCTAGAAAGAAACGTGAAACTATTTCCTCTTTAATACAGCAGTAGATATAATGTTGATTTTAATTTTTTACTAAAGAAATTGATACAAAAATTGGATTGCCTTAACTGCAGAATTGCATAGATATGTTCAGGCACTGTTTATTCCTGTCACTATAGATGATACAGTATTTTTGAAATGGGTAAATTGTGGAACATAGACCTTGAGTGAGATATCAAGGCTAACTGTCATGTCCTCTCAAATGTAACACTTCATAATTACTATGTAGATGTCTGGAATTCTTGTTAATTCTTAAGGTTGGGGTGTGTGTGTGTGTGTGTTTAATTTGGCAATTCTATACCCATCTATCTGCCCATGTCCGCTTTTGGTTTATTGACGCTTGTATTCTTATATTTCCTTCCTGCATCCAGTCAAACTGAAGTGCAGACACTAAAAATTAGTGGTGATCACTTTCATTTATTAATTTGTGCATTGCTTGAAGTAATTGTGATCTCCAAGGCCTACTACATTATAAGTAGCTAGAAATTACCCTATTCCTGATATGTTTACAGTAACCACTCTTTGAGTAGTAAATAACTATGATAGTAAGAAAAAAGCAAGTCTTTTAATAAAGGAGATCCAGATGGAGAGAATACTGAAAATCCTTGGTGATGTAGGAATATTTCCACGTGTTATGCATAGCTTCATTGTAAATTAATGCCATATAAACTGTTGGTGTGTTCTTGAATTATGTAGGCACTGGCTAAGCCTAATTTGTATGACTTTTTGCACTATTAATGTGTCATGGCATACATTTATGGTAACTGATAAAAGAGCATAAAGATCATAGGTATGTGGTGATGGATCTACAATGTGTAATATGAATAGTTGCCATTGAGCCTATTGTCAAATATAGCAATATGTATATCAATAGTTGTTAAATAATTGTAAGAACTTTGGTGGTACTAATGCATTTTGATATGTTTGTCTGTAATATGCATTTGTTATGACTTTTAATATCTTAAAAATATTGACTTGAAGGTAGAAATAAAGGATTCTGAACGATAATATGTAAAGATGAAATAGTTGTGACTTAAGGATGACTATAATATTTCAACAAGTACAATATGGTCTGCAATAAAACATTTTTGTGAGGTTGTATTTTTTTAAAAATCAACTGGCACCTCAAATACAACTTAAAATATGTATATGAATCTTTTGAAATTTAAATGTTTAATTTGCCCAGCTAACACAACATTCTGACATGTATTTGTAAAAACACTTGTAGTTTTGAATCTTTTTCATCCCAGGCCATGTCTCGAGTGGCAGCCTCCAAAAGACCTTTCTAGTGTTTCAGAGCTCTGCTGTGAATGAGGTAGCATGGACTTGAATATACCCTAAACTGGCTACAGTAACTGGTGGCTTAGCCACACCCAGATGGATATGGTTTTGGCTTTATCAGTAAGTGTTTCAGAAGTGTAGATGGCCTGAGGAGCCAGTCAGTATTTGTTTCTGGGTTGACAGCTATAGAAGAGTTTTTACTAGGCTTTTTCCAGCAGAGCAAGATGACTTTTATAATGTGTCTGTATATTGGCAAGCTAGTTATGTGTATTTGTCTGCTTTTGCTCTCTTTTCATCTTAGGAATTTAAAGACCTCATGCTTGTTAGTCTGGAGGTATGAACAGTTTTAGCGTAATTTAAAAAAAAAGAATTTTAGTTAATAAACTGCAGTTGACAAACCAAACTTTTTATACACCTAAATTTGGAAAAAAAATATCTGTTCCTCTGATCGGAGAATTTGTTGGTCTCTGTAGAAACTGTAGTATGGCTGGACCCGTGTGTTGATCAAGCTCCCGTCACTGATTTAATTCTCCATTATTGACAAAGATTGCCTAGGGTATTTGAGACTGAAAATCACTTCCTATTAAGACCTGATTTTAGTTTCATGAGTATTGATCTAACAGATAATTTTGGGTGCTGCTTTGTGTGGAGTGTCTTCCTCAGCTTTTCAGTTTATTTTGATGCCCTGTTTAGCTTTTAAGACAAATCACAGGCACACTTTAGGGGCCAAATTGAGTTTTACTGGCTAAACACTCTAATGTAAAAGGTAAACTGCACATTCTACAGATAACAGCCTGGGAGAGGAGGGGAGTACATTAGGAAAATGTACTAAGACAAGTCTAAGCTAAGTTGTTGAAATTAGGAGACTGTATACCTACAAAATGCACTTTTCCCAAACATCAGCTGAAGATTTCAGCCCTATTTATTTCTTTCCCTACCTACTTCAGTTCTGTTTATACATCTAAAAATCCAAAGAAAAGGCTACTGCAAATCAGTGTCTTGTTATAATAGAAAAAAGTCTGCCAAAAATGCAAATGAGAAAGTTTATGAAACTTTCTCTCTGAACTTTTTAAAAGCCAAATCAGATGACTATGAATGTACAGAATCCTTGGGAAAGGGTTCCCTGACTTGAGGATGTGGAAACTTGCTGATGCTATAACAGATACTGATGATCTGATAGCCAGTAAACCAGAATTTGCAAGGCTAGTGGTATAAGACATTTTAATTGGGGAGTGGGAGGGTAGGATTTTTACATGGGCATGCTGTTAATTACTTTCATGTTAATGTAGTGGGAGGTTGAAAAGTTGGTACGCCTGAATCTGTAGTATATACTAAAAAGAAGCTAGGTTTAAATTGTGTAGTTTTAAAAGCAATAAAACCCCCAAGAAGCTTTATTATGTTGGGGAGGACGGAGAGAATTATCCGTTGTCCATTTTCCTGTCTCCCCCAGTGAACTACTCATGTATGGTCTTAAGCAAAACTTTCTCCTACTTGAAGCATAGTAGTTTGACATTTAATTGTGGTGTCCAATGATTTCTTTTTAGTTTGCTACAAATGTTTTGCAGTTGGTTGACATTACTGCTTGCTGGAAATTTCACCACATAGTATGAGTGCCACCTGAATGCCTTTAGCATGATATTGCATATTCTCTTCATAAGAAATAATCTTATTGTAAATTATAAGACTTATAAGACAAATGGCTGCATGCTGTGTGTTGAAGGCACTGTTTGGGTTTGGGGGCTTGGGGTTTTTTTAACTTTTGGGAATCCTGAGCAGAGGAGGGGTTTATGTGGGACTTCAGAATAAAGACCTAATAAAGTACTAGAAATAGTTTGTCTGTGTGTATACATAGGCTTGACAAAATAAGTTGGTCCCTCAGAATATTCTGGCAGTCTCTGAGGCCCCAGCTGATATGAAGGGCCTGTTGTGATGAGCTGTATTTGCCTTTATGTACAATTATTACTTTGGAACACTTTAATTAAAGGCTTTGGATGAAAGAGAGAGGAAGAGCTACAGTATATCAGTGAGCAAGGCCAGTGTTGAGTTAGCCCAGCTTTAAGTTTTATACAGATCTTATTTTTTATTTTATATTATGGATAGAGATAGGGATGAAGGAAATTTGACGAGGGAAGAAGGGAAAATATAACCACTTAAGTTGGCAAGCTTAGGTTTCTGTTTTATACTTGAAAGCAGATACAAAATTTCTCATGTGGTAGAGAATTCTGGTTTAAGTTTTGAATAATGAGACATGTCCTTAAAATCTGTTTAATTCTTTTGGGTAATAATGTCAAGCATTTTTGGTTTGTATAACTGTGTGGTATCTGTGATGTTTTAATCAGATCTTGAATGTTTTTAACTTGTCATTTAAGCCTTCCATAGTTTGTAGATGTCAAAGCTTTTTTCTTTTTTTTTACCTATTAATGGGGTGATATCTGGACTATAATTTGATTATAATTTATGTAATTGTTTTTATTCTTTTGCTAGGAAACACTGCATTACATGACTGTGCAGAATCTGGAAGTTTAGAGATCATGAAGATGCTTCTCAAGTATTGTGCTAAGATGGAAAAGGATGGCTATGGAATGACTCCTCTTCTGTCAGCCAGTGTGACAGGCCACACAAATATTGTGGACTTCCTGACCCAACATGAACAGACTAGTAAGACAGAATGTATAAATGCTCTGGAACTTCTAGGAGCAACATTTGTGGACAAAAAGAGAGATCTGCTTGGTGCTTTGAAATACTGGAAGCAAGCTATGGAAATGAGATACAATGATAGGATTAGTATCCTGAACAGACCTGTACCACAAACACTAATTATGGCCTATGATTATGCTAAAGAAGTAAACAGCTTAGAAGAGCTAGAAAATCTTATTGCAGATCCTGATGAGATGAGAATGCAAGCACTATTAATTAGAGAACGTATTCTTGGTCCTTCTCACCCAGATACATCCTACTATATTAGGTACAGAGGTGCTGTCTATGCAGACTCTGGAAACTTTAAACGATGCATCAACTTATGGAAATATGCTTTGGACATGCAGCAGAGCAATCTAGATCCACTGAACCCTATGACAGCCAGCAGTTTACTGTCATTTGCTGAACTCTTCTCCTTCATGCTGCAGGACAAGGCAAAAGGCCTGCTAGGCGCTACTGTCGCATTTGATGATCTAATGGGTATACTATGCAAAAGTGTTCTTGAAATAGAGCGGGCCATGAAACAAATCCAGTGTCCTCCTGATCCAATACAGCTAAACAAAGCACTTTCTATCATTTTGCATTTAATTTGCTTGTTGGAAAAAGTACCTTGCACCTCAGAACAGGAGCATTTTAAGAAACAGACTATATATAAGTTTCTTAAGCTTCAGCCTAGAGGGAAGAATAACTTCAGTCCACTTCATCTTGCTGTTGACAAGAATACTACATGTGTGGGTCGCTACCCAGTTTGTAAATTCCCCTCTCTACAAGTTACTGCTATCCTGGTGGAATGTGGTGCTAATATAAATGTCAGAGACTCTGATAACAACAGTCCTTTACATATTGCTGCACTGAACAACCACCTAGGAATAATGAATTTTCTTATCAAGTCAGGTTCACACTTTGATGCCACAAACTTGTATAAACAAACTGCTAGCGATCTACTGGATGAGAAAAAAATAGCAAAAAACTTAATCCATCCTATAAATCATACTACATTGCAATGTCTTGCTGCTTGTGTTATAGTGAATCATAACATATGCTATGCAGGGCACATCCCTGAAAAGCTAGAGAAATTTGTTTTGCTTCATAGATAATAGTGTGCAGGCACAGAGTGCTGTTGTTGAAGCATGGCTTGGTGACAATGTTTTTCTTGTGCACTGTTGCAATATATCAGTATTCCTTTAGTTTGCTCTCATTTTCTAAAGCAATGTTAGAATTGCATCTGCAGAGTTGGTTAACCAATATTTGAATATGCCATACATGATATTTTGTGGATTATTTAGAAATATAGTGCTATATTTAGACTCTTAAAATTGTTTGCCATTGGTTTGTCTATTCTGGTCCTTTTTTCCTGTCAGGTGTTTAGGACTGAGTTGAATATTTTCCACTGATTTCTTTTTACTACAACTGTTGTGTGGATTTTATACAGTTGGAGGGTCATCTTTTTTTGGTTTTGCTTGAGCATTTCTACTTTTACTCTGTTCTTTTTCTATGGACTTGTTAATATTTGCAACTACCATAAGTGCTTTTTATCTTCTCTATGCACTGACTTAAATGTGACTGTGATGAACAATTCTATGCAGCAGTTGGCCAATTTCAAATTAAATGCCCATTTTGATTTGCAGTTTTGTTTGGAGCTCTTTTTGAGCATGCTGCCTTCATAGCATTACAAATTTTGTACCTACATATCTATAGTAAAATGCAGCGAACCCCGGATCCAGGGAAAAAATTATGATGTCTGGCTCCAGATCAGAAGGCTGAAGGATAACTTTATTAAAACTATACTATATTACATTAATATACTATTTAAAGAGATACTATACTATTCTACATACTTCTTACTTACCTATCTAACTAACAAACTCGTGACTCTCTGCTGTGAGTCCAAGACACAGCTGGATCCGATTGGTCATTGAACCCAAACAGCCTTCACCAGAATCCAATCAAGCAATCACTTCAGGTAAACAATCTCCATTACCACATTCCACATGGGGAAAACAAAGGAGCGGAGATAAAGATTGTTTTCTTTTCTTCTCTCTGTGCTTCTCCAAGAAATCCTGAGTGACAGAATTATGTCTCTCTGTCCAGAGAATGTGAATGTCACACATATCACCTTTCTGAACTAGGGTTTAACTTTTTTTATTCTAGCTGTAACTGATGTTGCTTTCCTGTTGATCCTCTGGGAGTCAGTGCTAAGTTTGGGAGAAAAAAATATCTCTTGTTCTCATGTTAATCCACTTGAACTTTTAATCTGATAATTGTTCTCTCACATCATGCAGTCAGGGAAAGAGTACTCATCATGTACAACTGACAGCTTCCCTTTTGCACTAATATCTTGCTTGTGTTGGTTATGTGACTAGATATAAAGCTTGTTCAAAGTTGAACCAGAAACTTAATTATACATTTCATCTATTTCTTATTAAAGTGCATGCCATAGTTTAAATTTGCAAATCAACTTCTTTAGCTACAAAAGAAACTAAAGCACGTTGGTGGTGTGATTCTTATCAGTCCAGAAATATAGGCATCACCAGTATCGATATAACATAGTAAATGGCTGTATGGCAGAGTAATAGAAATTCTATAGCAGTGTGTCCTCTTCTTAATTTTAAATATGTTTATAAATGCATGTTTTTCCTATCTCTTATTATGTCAGCTGTACTTAAGAAAAAACAGTTTGTTGTGTGAATATATAGTTCCTAATTAAACTTACCTATTTTTATAATATTTGCATAATAGCTTAACTTTTACAACCGAAAGGGCTCTTTTGACTTGATAAGAATCTATAAAAGAATTTCATAAAGGAGGGTGAGATTCAGGTATTTAATATAATTCAGCACTTTACTGTTGATCAGCAGTAGAATTTATGATGGCACATTAGTCCTGCGAATGTCTAAGTGAAATTCATTTGTGTTGAGTAGAATATAGTTTACCTGCAAATTTAGTATTCCAGCATATTGAATATTGTTGACTTGGTGTTTCATTTCAGTGATGGGCAGTAAATGGGTTTCTTGCTCCAGAAACTCAACAAGTTGATTTAGGCTTTTATTGGTGATAGAGGTATTTAAAAGCCAAATTAAGTAGATAAAAAGAAAAATTATTTAGGAGAGTTTTTTTAAAATTTGATGTTGGAGTATTTTTATTTTGTGATTTAAGTTGACTAAGAATGTCTTGAGAGTATAAAAGAGTATAAATAAAAAAAAAAAAGTTCGTCCTCGCTTCTTGGCTGTTTTGTGTTTTCTCTTAGTATTCAGTGTGGAGCCAACAGGTTTAGCCATTCTTGGGGAGAATATTGTAATACTTTTAAATAAAGATATGTTGAAAGTAATGCTGTTTGTATATTGCCACTTTTAAACTCTTATTTTGAAACCACTTTCATGTGTTTGTTCCATGATATACCTATACTGTATGAAATTCTGTGTATAAGAAAATCCTATTTGTTTCTCTTGCAAATCTGCAGCAGTAAACTTGTAATAAATTGGCTGATTTTTTTTTTCTTATTTGTAATAATTAAACTACATTGCACCCAAGTTGTCAGCCCATAAAGATATTGAGAACATTGAGGAAAAAATTGTATGCTCTGTAGGGGTGAAATATAGCTATAAAAATTTATTAAATAATTCACAGGGTTTTTTGGTTTTTTTTTTTTAAGACAAGGATATTGATACCCTATTACTTGTTGAAACATCTGAAATTAGATTTTTTTTTTTTTTTACAAATACTCAAAGCATTCTTCCTGAACTTCCACTGAAATACTTCAGCCAGGAAGATGAAAAATACTGTGGTTAAAAAGAAAAAATGAAAAAGCTGTTATTGTCAAATTCTAAAATTATATTCCTATTTTTATATTGCTTATGTCAGTAACAAGATTCCAGCTGTCTGTAGTATCTCTGAGGTTCTGATTGTTAAGCACATGGTAGAAAGCACATTTTAAAATGCAAGGCAAGAGTGTGGTTATTTTTCCCATGCATACTCTGCAACAGTCCTTGGATAGGAGGTATTTTTATATATTACCTAAAGACCAAAAAATCTTTTACGGATTCTTTTGAAACTGGTTGAAATTAAACTCTTTTCACTTTTATAAAACACTATCTTATAGAAGAAATGGAATGCTATAGCAAAATTTTTACTGAGGTATTAAAAAAGAATAAAAACCTTAAGAGAAAAGACATATGCCTCTTCTCAGTTTTACATCAACTGCAAGTTAGTAATGGCAGAATATGACTACTCTGGAAATAGCTTCCTTGTGCTTTGAATTATAGCGTGAAATGCCTTTTATACTCTCAAATATTGACACGTGAGTACAAAGACAACACTAATTTCTGTGTTCTGTGACTACAATGAAGTGGTATTTAATGTTTCAAAGTAACTGAGGAATGTGATAGAGATGTGCTAGACTTAAATATAGTTTATTTTACATTGTTTAAATCTTTTTGCTATGAGGATGAAAGTAACTGTTGAACCCTCAGTAAGCAGAATGAAAAGTTATTGTTTATTTGGTTTTAACTAACTCTATGTGTTCCATTGTATCACAGACTTCCTGTGCAGAAAAATTCCATGTGATTGAAATATTTGAATTATAAACTCAAATATATCAATTCCATGTATTGAAATACTGCATTTTCTTTTTAAAATTAGCTTCAATGATAATGTAAAAAAAAAAAAAAAAGGAATAACATATTTCTCTACTCTTACTCTTTTTTTGGCTCTAAATGCCGATTACATTAAAAATATTCTCTGGATAACATCTGTCTGAGTCCATATGTCTGTTTTCTTCAGGGTTACTGTAATACTGGTTGCTGAACCTCTTTTTCAGTTGAGTATGAATAGTTAAATGTGAATGTTGCAGATTTAGGCTTTGATCGTCTTGTTCATTATTATACCTTAAACATACTATCATGTTTCATTCTCTTACTATGCTCCAACCAAACCTTTGAATTCTGGTGATGGGCAGTAGTAAGGAAAAGGCTTAAACTAGAGGATACAAGAGACACTTTCAGTTTTTCTAGAAAATGTATTTGGGCATGCTATTAGGTCTGTCAAAACATAGGTGTGTTTGTTTATAGCATAAATAAAACTAGCAAGATCTTGTAATAAATTAGCAGTAGACACTTTTCCAAGAAAGTTGCACAATTTTATTTAATAGCTTTTCAAGTCTCTTACCTATTGCTTCCATTATGTAAAAAGAGAAAAAAAATACTTCCAGGATGAGAGAATTATGTTAAGATTCTTATTAAAGAGGTCTTAAAAAGTCTTCTGTTCTGTAGAATATTAGCATCAGAATTTTGAGATTGTTATAGTTATGCAGAGTAGTCATACTTAAAAGGCAGTGTACACTTCATTTCAGAGTTTATTTAGATTGATTCTTAATTGGTAACAAACAGCATCAAGCTGAGGCACTGGATGAGGAAAACTGGTCCAGAGCTTTCACGGCAAAATAATTGTTACATAGATGACTTACAGAATCAAGTATAGATTCTCTTAATTAGGAAGTAAAGAATTACATCATTATTTATCTCTCAGTAGTTGCAGATGATGATAGATGTTTAGTCTTGTGAAAAATGCAGATTAAATGATTGGCTCTTCGCAAATATTAAATTGAATACTATATCTATTATGGAGGGTTATTTTGTAATACTGTATTAATCCTTTTTAAGTAGTGTGTTAAATATAGTTTTAGGTTACAACATAATGTTAAAATAGAAACTATGCGATGTAAGATATTTTTTTACTAGCTCAAGAAAGGGATAAGATAATCAAGAAACTCTTCGCACAGAGATAACAGCAACAGGAAACCTAAAGAGTTACTGCCTCCTTATGGAAAAAGACATTCTTCTACCTTCTCTCCGTCTTTATTGGAAACACCAGGATTAAGGGGAAGAAGTTGACAAAAACCAGAAAAATTCTTAATTTTGCAAGGAATTTATGCATCATGTATGAGATATATGAATATGCAACAGGCTATTGCTTTTAAGGGTTATTCCTTTGTTCACAAGACATGTTTTTGGCAGCTTAGTGCCCAAAACCATCCGGACGTCCGTAATTCTTTGCTTTTTGTTGTCTCGTAGTGTCCTAATCCTAATTGTCCACATTTTTATTACTCTAATTTTATTACTATTTTTATAACTCTTTTATTACTAATAAACTTTTAAAATTTTAAAAAACAAGTGATTGGCGTTTTTCACAGTCTGGAAGTGTCTGATCGTCTATCTAAACTATGCCTATGTAAAATTTGTTTTTCTGAATTTTCCAACTCTCTCCAATTCTATTTGTGCAGAAGTGCTGTTCCAGATGTGATGACTTATAATCGTAGAATTGTGTAGGTTGGAAAAGATCATCCAGATCCACCTTTAAGATCATCCAGTCCAACTGTTAATCTAGCACTGTGAAGTCTATCACTAAATTATGTTCCTAAGTGACACATCAACACATCTTTTGAATACCTCTAGGGATGGTGACTCAACCATGTCCCTGGGCAGCCTGTTAAATGCTTGACAACTCATTCAGTGAAAACATTTTTCCTAATATCCAATCTAAACCTCCCCTGGTATAAGTTGAGACCATTTCCTCTTGTCCTACTGTTTGTTACTAGGGAGAAGAGACCAACAAACATATCATTACAATCTTGTTTAAAGTATGTCCTAGATTGAAAAGCAAGATGTATTCTATTTGCCATCTGTATGGCAGTTGTCTTGTGTTAAGTAGGCAGTTTTTCCTTATCTCTTCCACAATCAATCCTCCCTCCGGGGAAACATCTGCTGATAATGGGCCATTGAGTGTCACTTGCATGATCGATAAGAACTATAACATCGCATTGTGAGATGCTCCGCCCAGAGGGAGGAGCCAAGCATTCCTACCTGCATATAGTCTTGAGATTCTGGCCCATCAGTGTTGTAATGCACTAAATAGTTATTTAGTTGTTGTTTTACACTGGGTGATTGAGAATTTGCACTGGGTAGTTTTTATCTTGCACTATGGAGTTCATATCACATTGGTCTATTCTGCACACCTTTCCCCTCCCTCCCCAAAGCCTCAGGTGTGGTGGTCTCTCCCTGACCTGCTTCCCCCTCCCCCTCTCCTCACCTGTGTCCCATTGGATGTGGCTTCCCAGTTCCGCCCCACCCCTTTTTCCCTGGGCTCAAAACCCCCCTGGACGACACCTTCGGCCTCTTCCGGACATCACCAGACGCCTCGGCACGCCTTGGCCTCTGTTACCCCCTGAGGCGTCGCCTGGATCTGAGGTGGCTCCTATAATAAACAGGATTTGAGTCCCGAGGAGAAGAGCACCTTTCATCTTTTATCTGTGTCCATGTAGGATTCCCTGCCATGTTCAGAGGGGACCAAGGGATTCCTACACACCAGCACAGCTTTTTCTGCACTAGATTTTCCAAGAGGAACAGCTGCCTCTTCCACTGCCTCTTCAGAGGAAGACTGCACCCTTTTCTACAGGATCACTATTCCAACAGAACCACACCTGACACTCCAGAAAGACTGCAACCACAATTCCAATTAGACTGCTACCAACACCCTGCCCAACAGGATGTCAGGTTGTATTCTAACTCTGTCAGTGTTGTTTTAGTTTACTACATTGTTTATTTTATCTTTTTATTTTCTTCCCTAATAAAGAACTGTTATTCCTGCTCCCATGTTTTTGCCTGAGAGCCCCCCTTAATTTCAAATTTATAGCAATTCAGAGGGAAGGAGTCTACATTTTTTTCCATTTCAGAGGAGGCTCCTGCCTTCTTTAACAGACACCTGTCTTTCCAAACCTAGACAGATTTTGGCACCCCACATGAGGCTCGAGGGCATAGAAACAAAGAAGGGAATAACAGTTCTTGAGTAATCTAATTTCTTGTGTGCTGCTATAGAAACCTCGTTAAGCGACACCACGTGGTCCAGCCTACCCTGGTTTAGGTGGCACGTAATCGTGGCTATATTTCTCCCATTTGCAGGCCCTTATCTAAACATGGGTCCTATAACCAAGGCTACTGTGGCTGTTATCCGGTTTGTGTTATGGGTGAATAAGGTGAGGAATTAATGGATTTTTAGCTTCCTCTGGAAAACAGGCACATGGATTCACAGCTACCACACACTAACTGTATGTTTTTGGGGTTACTTTAATAATGGCACCTACTGTAAGGAAATGATACCAGGGGAAAGTTTCTCCCAACCCTTTAACCATCTCTTTGGGTCTGCCCCACCAGTTTTTGAAGGGTTCAGATCCACTCTAAATACTAATGATATCATACAGTGGCTAGTGTTGCTGTTAGGCCTGTTCTATGTAACATTTAGAGATAAAAGAAGATTAACTTAGATAACCACCCTGACACCTACCCCAGAACCTAACACAGCACCAAAGACTAAGGATGCTGCTGCCCCAGAACCTGACCCTGCCCCACAGCCCACCCCAAATATGAACTACCCAGATTGGGTGGGGGTCTGGTGAAGGAGATGCACAAGATGCTGAAAGAGTACATTTCCCCATCTAATGAAAAGCCCTCCCCCTGCCTCAAAAAGGGAGAGTCTAATAGTGCAGCAGTGGAACTCACAGATGTTACAACTGTCCAGGTTCCAGCTGAACTGCAAAGGCAGTCACAGCCAGCAGCAGTTACCCCTGTAGAAACAAGGAGATCTAAAATGAAACCAGGGCACCCAGATAAGAGAGGGCCCTCACAACCCACAAAGGAGCCAGAAATTGCAATCATCACCGAGTCCCTGATGTTCGAAAGTGTCCGTAATCCGCACAAAGACATTGTACGACGGGGACGTGAGTCTTATACAACCTAGCTACTTCGAGTCTAGAACCTTATAAGTACAGGCATCCAACTGGATAGTAGTGAGGCAAGGAATCTGGGACCCTTGACCCAGGACTCAGGTATGAATCAGATTTTTGTAAAAGAGCCAGGGTCCCTTTCCCTCTGGGAGCGGCTTTTAATAAGTGTCAGAGAGAAATTTGTCCACAAGGAGAGAATGCAGGAACACCACCATAGAATGCACTGTAAAACCCTTGCGGAAGGGATCCAACAGTTGAGAGAAGTAGCAGTATTAAAAGTACGCTTTAGGAAGGATAGACAGCATGATAATGACTCTGACAAGGTCAGGTGCACAGGACAAATGTTATAGAGTCTGGCAAATCTAGGGCCATCTCAATACACCACCTTCATTACAACAATTAACGCCGATACCAACCGAGAGACAGTGGGCTCTGTTACCAACAAGCTTAGAAATGATGAAAGTATGATCAATGGCCCAATGCAGGCTCATGTCTCTACTGTAGTCAAGGAACTCAAAGAGGAGATGAGGGAGATGAGGGAGGAGGTGAGGAGGAACAGTTCCCATATTACACCAGTGCGAGTCACAGGCCCCAAAGTCAGAGCCCAACGTTCCCCAGCTAGAGAGAGAGGGTACACCCCACGGGCTGACCTATGGTTCTTTCTGCGTAACCATGGGAAAGACATGGGAAGGTAAGATGGAAAACCTACTTCTGTCCTGGCAGCGCGGGTGCGTCAACACAAGGAGGGAAACACTAACCAAGAGAATTCCAGTAAAGTGAAAGTAGCCTCAACCTCCCATGACCAAGCTGCCGAGTATGATCTGTCAGATCCCCTTGAAGATACCTCTACCATGTATATCCAGGAAAGAAATAATAACCAGGGTTAGAGGGGCCCTGCCTCTAGCCAGGAAGAGGCATGGGAAAACCGGATCTTCTGGACGGTGTGGATCCGATGGCCTGGCACATCAGAACCACCAAAATATTACGCCTTAGTTGATACTGGTGCGCAGTGTACCCTAATACCATTGGGACACGTAGGGGCGAAACCTGTTTCCATTGCCGGGGTGATGGGGGGATCGCAGCAATTGACCCTGTTGGAAGCTGAGCTGAGCCTTCCCTTTCTGAGGAGGCTGTAATCTGATCTTAAGACTCCTCCCATGGGACACCTGATAAAACCTCACGGCCCTGGGTCTGCTCGCTCTCTGCTCTCTTATTGGAGTTACCAATATCGAGACTGGGACGTGCCCTGGCTTGTCTGGCCCCTGCTGCTGAACCAAATAGCAGCAACTGTGGTGTTTCACCCCAGAGACACTTTTGGCTAGATGGATGTTGCAGCTGGGTGCATGGAGACAAGTCCAGGCAAGCTGGAGCTCAGGTAGCAGCGGGATGGAGCCTCCTCTCGCTGAGCGTCTGCTCCTCAGGTTTCCTGCTGCTGGAGAAGCCTTTAAGGCTATGGTGAAGGAAAGGAGTCGGTTCTGATGGAGGGTTTAATCCAGAGCTTTTATTCTGGCCCACAGGCCTCTGAATCCAGTCACTGCTCCATCAGAACTCCCCGGAGTGCATGGTTCCCCTCTCTTTTACCAGGGGGAGGGGAGGGCAGAAGGGATAGGGAGCCCACCAACCAGGTATGGGAGAGGAGGTCTCAAGGGACAAAGGACATCTGGATGGCCCAATGCCCCCCCGGGGGTGGAGGGCATCTTTTGAATCTGCCTAATCACTCGACAAACTTCTGGAATGCCAGGAGTGACAGACAGTGCTCAGCAGGGGTCAGGGTGGAGAAAGGAGGAGTGATTGACACACCTGGGAGGACAACTTCAGGGGAGAACCGGGGTTCTGGGGTAAACCATGAAATCACACCACAACACTCTCTGCTCTTGGGCTCTCTGAGATGGTGGGGAAAGGGGTACGGAACGGCTTGGCATTTGGTGTCATCGCGCAGTGCTGCCCTGCGCTCCATGGGAAGTTTCCCTGGTGCTGCTGTTGAGAGGGCTGACGCTGGACCTGCTGGTGATACTGAAACTGGAGACAGTGTTTAAAATGTTCTTTACAGTCTGGGCATGCAGTGGAGGGACAACCAGTTGTAAGAGACGGTCCAAAGTTTCCTTCATTTGCCTCACGACACTCGCAAGGACCCTGAAGACCCCTGACAGGAGTTCTGGCCTGGCCGAGGTGAACGCTTGCCAAGTGACTGTTAGCAGGTGCGCTCGCTGTGCTTCCACAGAACACTACTTCGAACAGGTTCTGACAAGTGGTGGCTTGTCCCTGCATGCCTGCACCTGCTTCACGGACCAAGGGGTCTCTTCACAATGGCCCATCAATCTTCCCCACCTTCTGGCCAGATGCCATCTGATTTGGCTAAAGACTATATAAACTGTAACTTTCTGAGATGACTTTGGTGAATCCCCATGGACGATGGTGAATCTATGTGGCTGGACCATTGAGGATTCCATCTCGATGGTGGTAGCTATAATCCCCTTTCCCCTCTTTTTCTTTCTATCCTTTATTTCCTTTTCTGTCCCCTCTATCGCATTTGCTGTTGGCCCTTAATAAAGGTGCATTTGTTGTGATTAAACTGATGGTCCCCTGCAGTTTGCCTTTTTGCACTTTTGAGATCGGTAAATGAACCATCACGACACCCCGCTTGTCTTAGCGGATCATGACACCAGTGGAGGGGTATCTCTGCACAAAGTCCTTATCACATTCCACCTTGAGGTGACCAAGTTCATTACACTTATAGCATTGCATGTTCTGTTTGTTTTGTGCTACAAAGGCTTCAGCTACTCCTTTGCTGACAGCCATGGCTACTATGTGTTCGGTGGTTGTGAGGCGGGAACAGGCTTCCACCATTTGATGAATGGTGGGTTCAGGGCCTGGAGGGAGTGCCCTTATGATTTTTTTACAATTTTTGTTTGCATTGGATACTGCTAGTTTATTGAGCAGCTCCTATTTAGCCCTTGGGTAATCAACCTGCTTATCAATAGTATCCTTTAATCTGTCAATGAATTTAATATATGGTTCATCAGTGCTTTGGCGAATGTCAGCAAAACTTAGTTGTGGGGTAGTACCATCAGGTGTTTGGAATAAAGCATTCCGAGCAGCATTTTTAATGTCCTCTAAAGCAGCTTTGGATAAATTTTGGCCTTGAGCTTGTGGGTTTTGATATTCTTTTTCCCCTCTCAAGTGCTCTACAGTGAGATAAGCTCGGATAGCCTCCGATTGGTAATTTTGTACTAATGTTTTTAATTGTTTTTTTTCCAAATTGATTCCCACAGAAGTAGCTCTGTAGGTGATAGGAGGAGGGACATAACATGCCAGAGGTCATGGGGGACAAGGACATGAGTAGAAAAAGTTACTTGTAAGAGATTTTTGAAATATGGGGAATATCAGCCAAAATCTTTGGAAATGCGACAGTTTTCTCTGAGCTCAGTGTAAGGAACAGTTGTCCATTTTGGGGGCACCCCCTTCTGTATTTAACTGGAGCGGCAAGGACATTTATTTCTTCAGTGAACTCCCAGTTATTATCCAAAGCTGCTTCCCTTTTGATTTGAACTCAGGGATCCTCAAATTCACCGTTTGAATCTGAGGAATCACTGTCATCTGAGGTAGAGGCAGATGTCCTAGAATCAGCACTAGAGCTCCAGCCGGAGTACACTTAATGCTTGGAGCCTTTGGTGTGTAAACGGGAGGGTTTTTTCCGATTAGCTTCCCTCCCGGTAGGGTGTGGGGGGGGGACCCGGTGGAGAAACCACGGTACCCAGTGGAGCGGGGGAAGAAGGACCCGGAGGGGGGGTTCCGCAGGGGACGGGGGGAAAGGGAATCCCTGCTGCTCCGACAGCTGGTGGGAGAGGGTAGACAGGGGCGGAGGCAGGTACTACCGTAGGGACCACAAGAGTCAGGGTAGGGGAGACACTCGGAGCTGGGGTAGGGGGGACACCTGGGGATGTGGGGGGGAAACTAGGGGCCGCAGGGGGAAAGGGAACGGCGGCTGCAGCAGTGGGGGCACACGTACCCGGCGGGATGGAGGCGGCCGCGGCTAACGCGGCAGCGGAGGGTACGGTCGGGCAGCGGTGTGATAAGTTAGAAAAGACTCTTTGTTCATCAAGACAAAAAGGGGAAGCCTTGTGTAGATAACAGAAAACCAAAGGGGAAGCCTTGTGTAAATAACAGGAATCCAAAGGGGAAACCTTGTGTAGATAACCAGACCTGAGCTTAGGCGCATATAACATATAACCTTATATGGAAAAGACCATTACAGGGCCGTGGACTTTCACAGAGGAAGAAGAGAGGAGCCTTCCTCAAACGACCACCAGAGAGTAAAAGAAGACCCCCTAGCAACAGAGGGCACAAGCGCAGAGTACACCCAGAGATACCGCGGACGCGGAAGAAAGACAGTATAAAAAGACTGTGGGCAGGGGGAAACGGTGTGAGCCGTTGGCAGAGCACTGACTCCCCGGCTGCACCCAGCGTTGTTTGCTTGCCATTGCTTGCTGTAATCAATAAATTTCTGATTGACTCTCGAAAGGCTGAACAAATTATTCGCCTCAATTTATAACAATCTGGTGCCGTGACTCGGATAAGGGCTATCTGTTGGAAGCTCCTCACGGGGAGGCGCCCTCGCTGCCTTGACAGCGAGCCCCGCTCAGGAGTCTTCCCTCTGGGACCCTTACTGACGAACCCAAATTCGGTGGCAAGCAAAGAATAGCCGGCAACCCCTTAATCTTTGTGCACGAAGTCCCGGGCAAAGACACAGGACTGTGTAAGTACCTTTCAGTGGTCCTTCAGGGCTACTGAGGTTGCCCCGTTCAAAGGGAAGGGGGGCCGCTCGGTTGGGGTTGGGATCCCAGAGTGTGATGAGTGAGACGTCTCTGTGAGACGACGTGTGTGTGGCCCTCATAGTAGTGCGTTTCCCACACCCGGCGACGGGCTGGGCCACGAATTGAGGGAAGCGTAGAGGTGTGTGTAAGAAGGCACTCCGGAAGATGGGACAGAGGAAAAGCAAGCCCTCTGGTCCCATGGGTGGGGGAAACCCTGTAAAGCTTCCCCAAATTCCTCCAGATAGTCCATAAGGACTAATGATTAAAAATTGGGATGCCTTCCCCTCCAGGAAAGGACAAGGTGAAAATGGTGCACTACTGCACAGAGGTTTGGGGAGGGAAATAAATAAGAGCAGACCATTTGTACTGGCCAGTGTTTGGCTCATTTAGGGATTAGATATGTCAGGCCCTAAATATTTATGTGAGTTCTAAAGAGCCCTTGAACTTAGAGGAAAGCGAGTACGCCTCCCTCTAGATAGTGGGGGAAACTCACACTAAGTTGTTTGTGCTTAGTACTAGGGAGAAGAAGAAAAGATTGAAAGAGGATACAGACCTACCCGATTCCACCCCTCCACCCTACATACCGCCTCTCCCTCCACCCCTACCTCCACATTCACCACAACATCCTGAACCCTCTGCCCCGGTACAAGACGACTCGGTACAAGATGAGTCGGAGGGGGATGAGGTGAATGTTGAGCTCCAGGGGAATAACCAGCGGGTAACTAGAAGCCAGACTAGTAAAAGGCGGGAGGACCTCCCCAGCTGATAGCGCGGCTCGGGGAGGGAGAAATAGCGATTTCAGTGTGTTGTGTCCCGATTGCAGTGTGGTGTGTCCCAGTTTCGGTGTGGTGTGTCTGTTACATCCGGACGTGCGTGCTTGTGTGTGTGTGTGTGTATGTGTGAAGCGCGGTGCGGCGTTACTAAGATACAGAGAGGGGGCGCGGCGGTGCCGGAGAGCGCATGCGCGGGGCAGTCAGCCACACTACCTGATAGAGCGGGTGGTGCGCATGCGTGGCACGGGCTGTCTCTGGCGAGCGGGGGCAGCGTGGCACGGTCACAAGCCGCGGTTTGAGGAGCTGCTTTGAACGCCGCTAGCTGATAGTGCAGCCAGTAGGAGTGTGGTATAAGTTGGGAGTTACAAGCACCGCTTAAAAGCATCGCTGGTTAGTAAAGGGCTTGCAAAAGTAGCCAGCGAACCCGGCTGGGCTAAGAGTTAAGTGTTTGTTGTGCGATAGCACTGCCCTTTAGTGTTAAAAGCTGTCACTGGGAGATCCTTTGCATTACGGGGTTTGCTGTTTAGTTCTTGTTACAAGTGAGAGGCGATCTGCCCACAGTGGCTGCAGAACTCCAAGACCGGGCCGAGAGAGCCCGGCCTCCCAGACAGGCTCTCCACAGGTGGTTTCAGCTTGAACCAAGTCAGTCTCTTCATCCATCAGGAGACTCGGTAGTCACAGAGCGGGAGGATAGAGAGACAGAGTATTCTTGGGAGGGATATACCAAAGTTCAACAAGTTGCCATCTAGCCTTTGACTGGGAACAACCGCCAGCTGAACGGGCGCTTAGGAACCCCTTGAGGTGGGGTCTGGAAGGGGTAATACCCTGCTTCGTGTGTGGATCGACAACCTTTTGCCAGAAGCCAGACTGGCACACAGCTTGGGTTCTCCTCCGATGTTTGAAGTGTCAGAAGAGGTGGTATTGTATTTCATATAGACGGAGATCCACGTGTCGTGCATGTACCCCTGAATTGCCGAGATACTATAACCCAGGGGTTGAACAAGCAAAGTGTGAAATAGTGAATTTAATCTGTAAGAAAAGCCACCTAGTCCCTAAAACCCGGGACGTGTTTGAAGAAGATTAGGAAAAGGTAAAGGAGTGGCACAGCCTTAGTATTAAAAGGAAGAACTAAAGAAATTTTTTTTCTCCTTTTCTTTCCTTCCCAGTAACTTAGATTAAATACTTAAGAGTTCGTAAATTTATGTGGGAGTGGGCAAACAACAAATTAACAACAATTGATGGTTAATTAATTAATACCATATTTCAATATTAGAAGTACTATTGATTATTAATTTGGCTATTAATATTTTAATTTGGTTATTTGAATAACTATAAATTTTATCAATATTTTAATTTAAATAATTATTAATTTTTTTAATTAAAAAAAAAAAAGTGTTTTAGCACACTAGAAAGAAATAGTAAACAAAGGGGGATGAATGTGTGTGAATGAGAGACATGCTGATTACCCCAGACCTGCTAAGCGAGAGCAGTAGTCTCCCATGCTGTGTTTCCGTCTTTTTCGCAAGAAAAGCGGCCAGTAAAGAGACAAAGCGAGTGATAAAAAGAGTGAGAGAATCCCCCTCCGGGGAAACCGGGACTGGGTCTCAGGGAAAGAGTGGGACCCCTAAGTAGGGGAGGAAAATAAAAGGTAATTAATTAGGAAAAAAAAAAAAAAAAGTAAAAAGAGGGTTTTCTTGACATAATCTATTGGGGAAAAATAAAAAGTAAAATGTGTAAGAGGGGCCCCTAAAAATTCTGCTGGATTGAGGGATAAGAATGCCCAAGAACATCCAGGATTAAACCTGCTGGGTTGAGGGATTAATATTCCAAGAGCATCCAGGGTTGATTAAACCTGCTGGATTGAGGGATTAATATTCCAAGAGCATCCAGGGGTGATTCAAACCCACTGGGTTGAGGGATTAACATTCCGAGAGCACCCAGAATTAAGTTTTGCTGGGTTGAGATATTAATATTCGAGAGCACCCAGAATTGAATAAAAATTTTGTTGGTTTGAAGATAAATCTGAGAGGATCTGGAGTTGGGAACAACGCAGCTGGATTGAGGGGTATCCAAGAACACTGGGACTAGCCAGGGACACCTAAAAGTGTAATAGGTGTGTTGAAAAATAAAAGGTAACTTGTTGTTGTGGTTGTTTTGTTGTGTGCGATAGTAAGTGAAAAATAAAGTTAAGTGAATGTGGACGAATGAAAGTATATGTATGCATCCTGCCCTGTTAGGCAGCCTCACTGTGCTCCCCTAGTGTGACCAACAGACGCAGGTTACGATCCGATAAACAAAAGGACTACAGCTGACCATTGGAGAGGAAAGAGCCAACCCGGAAACCTGAAGGTCACCTTGAAGAAAAACTAACGGACTCAGTGTGGGTAATCCAGATAGACCAAGAAGGAGAACAGAAAGGATACACTTACTCCTTGGCTGATGATTATAGAGTCGTGTGTAAAGAAATACATTGTGATTGTTATCCTTTTGTGTGCTTTGTTTATAAAACTTGCCAAGAACGGTGGTGGGTCCATTGCCGCAAAGGAAAGCCACCTACTGGGATTTGCTCCAGCTGCTACAAGCTAGAGCGAGGATTAACAAGAATCATATTAGAGTTAGGGGAATTGGAGAATAAGTGGGTAAGGTTCAAATCAGAAGAGTGGTGGGAGGTTTACAGAAAAGGGGTTAACCCTGAGAATTTTTGTTTCCACCTGAATGAACCTGCCCCCTTTGTTGCCCATATTGTAAACCGGTGTTGTCGGAAAGAGCTGAAAGAAATCCTGTGTGAGTCATCCCCGGTCAAAGATAAGAACTGGGAGCAGTATAAGGCTAGAAGGGGAAAAGGGAATGGATGCGCTGGAGAGTACCACTGCTGCCGAGAAGATGGTAATCCCCGCGGCTCGAAGCACCCGAGTCGGCGGGCGAGGCAGAGGGGAAAGAACCAGGCTCTTCCCAATCCCAAGTGGAATAATGCAGAGATACTCTAAATATTACCGACTGGGTATTGATAATCTCCCCAAAGGTACCGACTCAACCACCCCAGGTAGACAAAAAGGGCAACAAGCCAAAAGGGGAATGGTAGGGAATTATGAGTTAAGTGCAAAACCAGGACTCCATCCTCCTTGGCAAGTTATCCTTATTGTAATTCTGATTATGTTATTGCCAGGAGGAGATTCACGATTTTCACATCAACCCTTTAAGTAGATATTAACCCGAGTAGATAGGAAGGAAATTCAGACTCAGATATCGTCCAGATCTCCTAGTTTTACATCGTCATTATGTACATTAGCCCCCATCGAACCATGTTTCTATATGTGTCCAGCATCAAATCCAGGAAAGGGATATTGCAGTTACCCCGGGGAATACTTCTGTGGGTATTGGGGCTGTGAAAGAATTGCATCGGATTAGTCAGTAGAAGGAGATCAATGGCTTACTGTTTCTTGGGGACCCCACAGCTGTAAAGCTCCGCAGAAGGACTGGTCAGGCAGCATAGTCAATCAGGGGAATTGTCAATTTGTGTATCTGAATGTAACTAAATCATCAGATCCAGGATGGACAGTGGGACGAACACGGGGTTTTCGGTACGTGGAACCCGTAAGGACAGAGGTAACATGTTTACCATAAAGAAGGAGCCTATCCCACCAGATACCCGACCAGTAGGCCCTAACCTGGTAATAGACAAAGACAGAGAGCCAGGTTATGTTGAAATAATCAGTAATCAAAGTAACTCAAGAATGGAAAATTCATCTGTTGATAACCAGACAATAGTACCCCTAGCGAGGGGTTAACACCCTTTGGAAGCTAGTAGAGGGAGCGTACCGGGTCTTGAATATAAGAAACCCCTGGCTTACAGAGCATAGTTTGCTTTGCTTTGATGTTAAATCCCCATTTTATGAAACTGTTGCTAGAATATCAGAAAAAGGCAAGACGTGCAAATGGCAGTAACCCCCCTTCATGTAATTAGAAAGATTCGCAAGAGCTAAGAATCACATTAGCCTTAGTAACAGGGAAGGGGAGATGCATTAGCCAGTGCCCCAGCACATAGAGTTCCTGTGCGAAACAATGACTACAGCAAAACGAGAGGATAAGCCAACCAAGTGGTTACTCCCTGCTAAAAACACAAAGTAGATCTGTGCAAAAAGAGGATTCACACCCTGCATCTCCCTAGAAATTTCAATGAGACCTCAAATTACTGCATACAAGTAGTTATAATCCCAAAAATTATATATCACCCTCAAGAATGCTCATGGGGGGAGCGGGTGTAAGCACGGGAGTGGCCTCCTTAGTAAAACAAATGAAAGAATTTCACTCTCTAAGGGTAGCAGTGGATGAAGACTTAGAGCAAATAGAGCAATCGATATCAGCCTTAGAGAAATCAGTAAGATCCCTATCTGAAGTAGTTTTGCAAAATAGGAGAAGATTAGACCTCCTGTTCCTACAGCAAAGAGGGCTATGTGCAGTGCTCAGAGAGGAGTGTTGTATCTATGCAGATCACACGGGTAGTCAGGGAAACCTGGTGTTGCTTTTCGTTCTTTTCTTCTCTCTCCGACTTCCTTGTTTTCGCCCGTTCCGCTTTCCCGGGGCGCTGGCCAGGCGCTTCCGGGAGCAGCCGGAGAGAGAGAGGCAACAAACACCTTTGTGGGTTCGTTTGATACGGACAGAGCTGTTTAGAGAGCGTGATCAAGACCGGGATAAAGAGACTCAAGGAATTGGACACTTGTTGTGCAGTCCAAAGTAGGTTGTATTTGCCCGATCGCCGCACGTACAAGTGACCACGATCAGGGGTCCAGGCAAAGGTTATATAGGGGAAAATAAGGGATAAGGTGAAACCAATAGAACAATGCCAAGTGTGCATACATTATAGGTAAAATCCAATGGGAATAACTCCAGGGGGAAGGATGAATACACGTAAAAGTACAGAATAGAAAGTCCAGCTTTAGGTTTAGGAAACAGAAACTCCCATCTCAAATTCACAAAGCCTTTTTGCTCCATTTGCGTAGCTGCACACTGCAACATCTCCCTCTTTTTTGTTTAATAAAATGAACGGAGCTTTGGGGGAAGGAGAAACTGCGGCTATCAAACTGCAGTGTTGTTTTGTTTTCCATCTTCCCACCATTCTCCTCCCGTGGTGGCAGCAGCAACTACAACAGGTGCGGAGGCTGCAAACTTGGAGGAAGCAATGCTAAAAATGATTCGCTTGAGAATCCCAAATGATAGCAAAACTAAAAGAATTGCAACTACAAAATAACAAATGTCCTTTAGAAGGGACAGCACCCACCCAGAAAGATCCCAGCCCTTAAACATGCCCTTGATCCAGTCCTCATTCTCCTGCTTTTCTGGAGCCAAATGAGGAGCAGGAATGTAGGAATTGACATCCTGCTAGTCTGAAAGAAAAATGGCAATGGGGGGAGAGACCGTGGCAGGGGGAGGGGGGATCACGGGGATGGGGAAACTCGGCACGGGTGCGGGAACGGGGGCGGCACCCGCACTGGGGGGAACGCCCAGAGTGGGGGCGGTACCCGCTGCCGGAATGGGATTCTGAGGTGGTGTGGGGGAAGGGAAGGGAGGAGGAGGATCCCAGACATTGTCACCGACATGAGAGCCTGGGGCGGGAGATTTCAAAATGCGGGATTCGGCCATGTGGCCGATGCCATCTTGTTCTATAGCAGTGAAGGTCAGACGCGGGTAAAGGGTTTTAGGAGAGAGGGTTTGGAAAGAACCCAGACTAACATGGCCAGTACTAGTTGGGAAAGGGGATGGGAGGGGACTGGAGGAGGCAGAAGGCAGATAGCTCTCCTGTGCCTGTTTTAGGCAGTTTCCATCTCCAGACCGATCCCCAGGGGACCGGGGACAAGGGTCAGGGGGGTTGGAAGACAAAGGCAGGGATACAGAGCTCTTAGAATCTTTAGAACCCTCTCCCATAGCTTGAATCACCGTATAAATAGAGTGAAAAAGTGGATAGAACTTCCCAACCCGAAAATCACCTTCAGTCTGGAGTTGATATTGTGAAAAATGCATATTTTATGATTGGCTTTACGCAATACTTACAATGAATATTATATGTGTAATGTTGGAAAGTTATGCTGTATTAATTCTCTCAAGTAGTGTGTTGAATGTATTTTTAGGTTATAACACAATGTTAAAATAGAAACTATACTATGTAAGATACTTTTTAACTAGCTCAAGAAAGAGATGAGATAATCAAGGAATTCTTCGCACAAAGATAACAATTACAGAAACCCCTAAATTTTCCCGAGGAGAGGAATTTATGGCTTTCCTTATCAACAGAAACGAACTTCTTCAAGCCTGACTTAGACTCGAAGGCGCCTGGGGATTAACAGAAACTTTTTGACAAGTACCAGACAAATTTCTTGTTTTAAATAAAATATATGCATAATCATGAAGTGTTTTGTATATGCAACAGGCTATTGCTTTTAAGGTGATTCCTTTGTTCACAAGGCGTGCTTGTCGTGGCTTAAGTGCCCGAAAGCATCCGGATGTCCATAATTCTTTGCTTTTTGTTGTCTTGTATTGTCCTAACTCTAAATTTTTATTACTCTAATTGTATTACTATTTTTATAACCGTTTTATTATTATTAAACTTTAAAAATTTTAAAAACCAAGTGATTGGCATTTTTCACAATATATTTTTTTGTTATATTATCCCAGAACTCAACAGACAGAACTGACTCAGCTGTAGCACCCGGAAAGAACTTGAAAAGCCAAAGAAAAAGAAACCGGAGATCACCCTTAGAGAACTTAACATTATATTTAAGAAGGAGATTAGAAACTTGGGAAAAAATTTCCTTCTGCTCAATGGGGAACTTGGTCCCCATTAAGCCCTCTGCCTCCTAAGAGATAAAAGAAAAAAAAAATACAAAAAGGTGACAGTCACCAGGCTATACTCACCACCTCGGTGTGTCAGAAAAAAAAATCTCAAGAGGAGATTTTGCTGATTCGGCCGGTCCTCGAAGCCTCGAGGGTTGTCGGCCACCCCCAGAAAAATCCCCCAGAAAATTGGGTTTTTTTCTCTCAGGGAACTGGAACAGTGACTGCAACTTAGAATCCAGAGGAGATCCAATGGAGACGCTTTCAAAAGGCTAGATAAAGCCTCAAGGAGGGAGTTTTTAAGAGCTACAAGCAGCTACTCTGCCTGCAAAAGGACCATTAAACAGACTTGTCAACTTTCCCGAGGCGGCATGGTGGGGCGGGGCAGCCTCGGAAAGGGCAGAGCCCTGCCATGTGCTGCAAGATGTCCCACTGCTGCTTTCACCCTTCCTTACTTCACAGTCATCATCATCAGAATCCAACAGAGAAACACCTACAACACCAGTACCAAAGCCGAGATCAAACACTAAATACTGTGCCCCTCGTAATAAACGCCAATCACTTGTTTTAAAAATTTATAAAAGTTTAATAAAAATAAAATGGTTATAAAAATAATAATACAAGTATAGTAATAAAGGTTAGACAATTAGAGTTAGGACAATTAATGAGACAATAACAGCAAAGAGTTACAGCCCGGGCTGGGTACCTCTTTCTGGACAAAATGAGCCAGGGAAAAGGACCCCGTTAAAAGAGAATTTACCCCTTAAGAGGGGTAACCTGTTGCATATACAAAACACTTCATGATTATGCATATATTTTATTGAAAACAAGAAATTCATCTGGTACTTGTCAAAAAGTTTCTGTTAATCCCCAGGCGCCTTCGAGTCTAAGTCAGGCTTGAAGAAGTTCGTTTCTGTTGATGAGGAAAGCCATAAATTCCTCTCCTCAGGAAAATTTAGGGGTTTCTGTAATTGTTATCTCTGTGTGAAGAATTTATTGATTATCTTATCTCACACACATAGTTTCTATTTTAACTACTAAAGCTTAATTTTAATTATAAAACTACATTTACTCTATTATTAAAATGTTAATACAGCATAACTTTCCAACATTACACATATAATATTCATTGTAACATTTGTGAAATGGACTTTATCCACACCCAATCCCCAGGGCTGATGTTGTGGGCATTGGCGTCCAGAGGGGAAGTTTGGGAGAGATACCCCTTCTTTCTGAGGCCTTCTAGGGATTTTCCTGTGACCTCTAAATATTTCTGAGTTGCTGCCTCCCCTTCCAGATAATCTGCTGTACTGAAAGGGGTGATTAAAAAAAAGGGAGTCCAAACATTATTTCATAGGGAGAGACCCCTATGTCGGACCGAGGTCTGGTACTGATGCGCAAGAGAGCGAGAGGTAAACACCTGAGCCAATTCATCTTTGTTTCTTCAATTAATTTAGTTAACACATTTTTAAGAGTTTTATTCATCCTTTCCACTCTTCTAGAGCTTTGAGGATGCCATGGGGTGTGCAATCTCCACCTTATCCCCAGGGCTTTTGTTACTTGATGTAAAGTTTGAGCGACAAAATGTGGACCTCGGTCCAAGTCAATGTTATTGACTAGCCCATATCGTGGTATGATGTTTTCTAAGTGCGGGGACTGCTGGGCTCCAGGACGGTTTGGATGGGTGGTGGCGAAGGATCTCTGAAGCCCGGTCTTTAGAGCATATGGTTTATTGTAATGGATGAAGGGCCCTGCCTAGAGTTGCTAGCCGCAACTCGTGGCAGGCCCAGGGAGAGCGGGGGGGGGAGAGAGAGAGAAAGAGAGAGGGTGCCAGGTGGGCGTCCCAGCAGGAAGGTCCAAGAGAGAGCGTCCGGTCCCTCGGCCACACCTTATCAGGGGGCTTCAAGGTGGGCTGGGACAGGACTTGGGCCAATGGGGTTGCAGATACCTGATACTTCAGGGGAGGGTTACAGGTATGGGATGAACCATACATTGGGGGGTGATACAGAACATTCCATTTGACCTTAGGATCTATCAGAAGGGGGGATTGCTTTCAGCTTGGCTGTATTATTGTTTTCGGGATGCTCAGTAATTAAGGTTTGGTATTTCAAACCTTGTTTTCATCTCGATATCTGTATTCTCTGATTCTTTTGCCAGGCCATCATATTTATAGGGCCTTGCTATTTCATCTTCCCCAACACTAAGATTATTCTTGCAACTTCCTGCGCAGTTTCCTTTTTGGTTGGGAAAGCCTCCACCCAGTGAGTGAGGTGATCTACGATCACTAGTAAATGTTTGTACTTTAATTTTCCCTTGCAGGGTCAACTTTTGGACTTCTTTTATCAGGATAGCTGCTGCTGCTGCGATTACTTGCGGGCAAGTTGGCCATCCTCTGGCTACTGGGTCTAGTAGTTTTGAGAGGTAGGCTATTGGCTTTTTTTGTCTTTCCCACTTAAATACATTCTTAGGGCTTCTTTGAGCAACTCATTCGTGTTCTTTTCTTGCCAGTCCTCTATCTTTTCTAGTTTTTGTCTAATATCGGGCCAGGATTTGGTGACAAACTAGACCTTTAAGAGGACTTGACCCTCTGGGCTATCTGGGTCTATATTTGAATATGACTGGAAATTTCATTTTAGTCGGTTAAGCCAAATTGCTGGGGTCTCATCCTTCTCCTGAGTACCATCAAAGGCCAATTTTGTGTTGCTTCCCCTAGGGATACTCTTTGATCCTTCTTATCATGAGGGACCTATAGTCTCTCATGTTTTGCCTGCCTTCTTGCTGGCTGGGACTTCAGTTGGGGTCCACCAAGGGCATCCCCTGGTTCCCTGGGGGCCCCAATCCACCCTCTCTTTCCCATATCTTCACCCCTGCCGCTCGGAACATCTGGACCTCTCTCGGAGAGAACAGAATGCTTAGAATAGCTCAGGTCTCCCCAGGTACAAATACTCAGCCCTAGAAATTGGTCCAACTGGCTAGATATTCCAACGGGGTCTTCCACTAAATTTCTTAGCTCTTTCCCAAATCCCCGGACTTCGGAAGCTGCCAAAGGTGCATCCACAAACCTAACTCCCCCAGCTGCTCTACCCACAGGAACCCCTCTAAGGGGAAAGAGCCCCTCCACCCTTGGTGCTTTGGATCGGGTGCTACAATACGGCCCTTTTTCTAAGACACCAGGCAGGGAAATAGTAGTGGAGACAGACACTGGAGGCCAGGGGGCATGCCAGGTGGTGAACCAACACTGGGCAAGGGTGGCCTCAGCTCCCAAGTGGGAGGAGGCAAGGAAACTCCAGCTGGAGAAGGGGAAGAGGGAGTTGGGGAGATGGCTGAGGAAACTAGGGGAAGGGATGATGGAACAGAGGTGGGAAAATGGGGGAAAGGAATCAGGGACTCAATAGGAGGGGCTGAAGGACCAACTGGGGAAACTGTGGGGGAAGTAACAAGAGCAGAAGGGGGCAGGCAATCGAGGGGGTCCCATTCCTTTATTTTTCTAGTCTCCCCCTCTCTATTCTCTTTGTCTTCCTCTCTATTTCTTTGTAACTTGCATATTCTCAGCCTCATTATTTATAGAATTCTCCAGGCAGCAAGCTGCATAAGATAGTTGTTCTACAACAAGGTCCTCTCGGTTTGTTTTTTTGTTGTTGTTGTTGTTTTTGTTTTTGTTTATTTTGTTGTTGTTGTTTTTGGTTTTTTGTTTGTGTTGGTTTAACTGATTGCACATCCATTGATCTCGGGTTCCATACCATGGCCACTTTCCCTGTAATTCCAACTTCAGCCATACTTCTATACTGCAATGTATCATCTTACTCTTGTCTAGACCCTTCGTGGTCTCCCGAAAATCCCATTAGTCTAACAGTTGCCCCAAGGGTCTGTTAGGGGGAATTCTCTTTGCTTTGGAAGGATTTGCTCCTTTACTATAACCTCTTCCCATTTTCAGGCCTCAAAAAGAAAAAAAAAGTATAAACCTTAAATGGTGCTTCTGTCTAAAATGGAATATACTGACAGGCAACTAAAGCTCCCTTCCCACAACATAGCATTTTGAATCCCTTGCCTGAACTTAGTCTCTTTTAACTAAACCCCCACTCTTGGTACTACCTTCTTGACACTTTACGTTGTTTCTTGGCTAGGACAATCACTAGTCACATTCACATCTATTGTCCTCTGTTCTCTTGCTCTTTGGCCTAAGTTTTGAACTTCTTGATGGACTTTCTAGGCTTGTACCCCTGCTAAGTCCTGCCCAAACTCTTACTTGGCCTTTTGCCTAACCTTCTTATTAGGCTTGGGAAGCTTGGTCTCCCTGCCGAGGTAAGGTCGAATGTCCTGCCGAGCCTTACACTCGAACTCCGGCCATGCCCCCTTGCCTGACTCTCCTGCTAGGCTTAGCTTGCTTGCCTTCCTGCCTTTCTGCTTACTCGGGTTCATGCCTACGCTGCCGGGGACATCCTGCTCTGCCTTCCAGGGACATTCCCCTACCTGCTCTGCCAGGGACATCCATCCATGCCTGCCATGGACATCCCACCCGCCCGGTTATCCTGTCCTGCCTGGCAGGGACATGCCCTCTCCTCGCCGGGGACATGCCTTCTGCCTGGCGGGGACATGCCCTCTGCCTACTAGGGACATGCCCTCTAGGACCTCCACATCCCACCTGCCATGCTGGGGACATTCCCCTTGTCCTGATTGCCAGGGACTTACTTTGCCCCTAGGGCACCTCCACACGCTCGGAGGATGGCCTGCTTTACTTCTAAGGAGACGCCTCAGTCGTTCCTCTATTCCACTCGCTTCCCCCCTTTCCCGGCCGGCCCCTTTGCAGGAGTCCACAAACGCGGTACTAGGAGGTCCCTCTCCCTTCGGGGGTCCGAGCTGCCAGCCCCCGTCTCACTCACTCACTCACTCACTCATGGCCCAGTTTTTCTCACCAATCCGATGCTCCTCTGCGTTGCTTGGCTCACGCTGATCCTAGGGTCCGAAGGTAGCCAGCGACTCCCGAGGGTCCCTCGAAGCAGGTGGTTGAGCTGTCCAGCTGTCCGGGGGTCCTCTTCGGGCGTGGCTATCCTGGACGAGCCCCCAGCTGAAATGAACAGGGCTAATGCCTTTATTAATGGTCATCTCTTTATTAAAAAGATCAGCTGGGCAGGGGGCTCGACATGGAGCTCGCCCCCGCTGTTGTAGCTTTCCCAGGCGGCCGAACGGAAGGAGGCATGCAGAGTCTGTCACTGAAGTCCAGAGCAGCAGCTGTCCCTTCTTCTTTCGTTGTGGCACACCGGTGGCCAGAGGGTGAGGAGGCGTGGCGTGCAGAGTCTGTTGCTGAAGTCCAGAACAACAGCTGTCCCCGCTCCTTCCGTGGTGGCAGCACCAGGGCTCTCTCTCTCTCTCCCTACTTCTCACAGCCTAACCTAGTCTATTCTTTCTTAGGTGATGGCGATGGTTAACAGTCAATCAGGGGATGTGTTTCCCTCTTCCTCAGCTAGGGCATTTGTCTAGCCCCCGCTACTCTGTTTAGGTTTTGATTTAGGGGTGTCTTTATCCCCTAAAAATACTCCCATGGTCCTATTTGCATGTTAGTCCCAGAATGGCAGCGTGGAGGGGTGGGAGGCCAGTTATCTACAGGTAGTTTAGAGAAAACAAACAGAGCAATTAGCTAATTAACATTTCAATATCGGTACTTAGCTAGAGTTAGTAGGTTTTTTTATTGTTGCCCTGGGAACTAAGAAGGCCCTGCCCGCATCTCTGGGGAACATGTGGAAACTGTCCATTACATTAGGAGATTGTTAGCACCGCGGCTGTGAGGGGTAGTCATGTGGCCCATTCTTCAGGGTATGAAGAGTGGGAAGTCCAGCTTGGACAAGGTGTGGAAGTCTGAACCCCTGACTCTGAGACTATCTCTAGGGAAGAGGGATAGCCAAACCTCGGGGGAAGTGGAAGGGCTCTGGGTGGGGGGCTACACGGACCGGTGATTCTCTGGCAACAGGGGTCCGCTTTGTTTAAGTCTAAGAGGTTTGCTAATGTTTCCTTCCTCTGTTCAATAAAGGAAAAGGGAAATTTCAGGGTGCTGAACCTAGGTCAGTGGGGAAACTTAGGGGTATCAGTACTAAGGTTCTGGGGTGTCGAAAAAAGGTACCTTACATAGTGCGGGTGGGTGAGGCACCAAGGACCAAAAACTTGGCTGAGCAGAAGTCGAGAAGTACGAATGAAGAGGCCTGATATGTGAATGAATGTGAGAAAAGTGTCTTTCCTGTAGAGTGTATATGAGTGACAAAGAATAAGTGCTCCTTAGATAAGAACACCAGATAAGAGTGCCCAGGGGCACTAAAGTCAATTGCTGCAAGGAGACTTTTCTGCATAAACAGAAAGATATTAGGAGATCTTTTCTCTCTTAAGTTAAAAAAGAGTGAAACAGGACTTTTAAAGGGGCTGGTAACAGTAAGCAGTTTTTACCAGCCCGAAAGCTTATAGTAACAAAAAGTCACTCTAGGTCAGACCCACAGTAGATGAGGAGAAAAGAAAAAAGAATAAGAATATTCCTCCTAGAAGCCCCCTTGGTGATATAGTGGATGACTGAAATAAGTGGGAAACAACTAAAAAGTTAGATCAAGTGAGGATGGTTTATTATTGTATTGAACGTTGGCCAAAGAGGAAATTACAACAGAAGTCCTTAAAGTGGCCTTGGTGTAGAAGTAGAGATAAGTGGTTATGTAATTTATGCAAATGGAAAGTTTGTGCTGTTCCACCTGGAACATCAGGGACATCGCTGCTCAGGAAGACCCAGTGCCAGCGCTGCAGCATCCTCAACGGGAATGCTCCTGCTCGGCCTGCGAGCCCCCTTGCTTTAGGCCTTTTTATTATAATAAATGCTGAAATCACTTTTAGTACCAGGAGTGTGGTCCCATTTTTAACACCTCGATGAAAGTCCTTCTGTGGTTGGTCCTTTTGATGTGAAATTCCCACACCACAAGCAAACAGCAAATGCGCTTCTTGCCCAAAATGACGGCACTGTAATCCAGCGTTGGCGGAAATGCAAGGAAGCTGCGATGAAGAAAATCAACCTGGCAGTTGTTGCTGACTGCCCAGTGATATATGCACCTAACCAGCGCCCATCTTACAGAGAACTATACTATAAATCACAGCCCAGGGCCCCCATGCGCCCTCATGCACAACGGCCCTGGCCATCCTGCTGAGCGAACCCTCCGCTCGCTAGCCTGGATGCTGCTCGTGGAGGCTGGGCTCCTGCTTGCCGTAGCTGCAGGTGGGTGGAGTTCACCAGCCAGGAAGCAGGAGAGCTTGCCGGGCAGCCACTTCCTGTGCACTTCACTGCCGCTGGACGCCACCAGTGTGAGCTGCCCGCTGACCCCCAAGAGGATCTGAAAGCCGCGGTGCTAAGAGCAGGTCCCGCCGCGGCCTCTCTGAGCTCACCGGCGTGGGAGCTGTGGGCAGGTGGCTCTCCCGGCACGGGCACAGCTCTTGGCAGCGTCCTGCAGCGCGCACCCGCATGGCTCAGCGTGCGGACAGCACCGTCTGCCAGCAGTGGCGGGGCTGGCAGGGCAGCAAGAATGTCTCTGCCACAGCTAGAGAAGCCGATCAAGCAAGCCTTCTACGACACCGAGGCGCTGGTGCTTGCAGCGCTGTGCTACGGTGCTGCTGTGCTCGTGTACTCCATTCTAGAAGCATTCCTGCAGCCGCTGCTCTGGGCTGTGTTCTGCGGCATCTACCTGCACCCCTTCAAGACCTCGCTGACAGCGCTGGGGTGGCATTGGCCCGCCCACCCCAGTGCTGCTGGCCGCCAAGACCTCCGAGTTTCAGACAGGTGGGCAGGGGGTTAACTGCAGTTCCATCGATTATTTTAAAAATAAATGCCCCCAACAAAGGGACGGAGAAGGGCAACCTCCCCTTGTATGCAAGGTATTGCTACAGGGCTGGACCTCGCCTCCAGAGACAAAACTGAAAGTGAGATCCTAATAAATCTGTGTACTTTGCTATGGTTGCTAGAAAATTTCAACCTTTTGCTGTTCTGTTTCAATGGTTTCTTAATGATAAAGACCTTTTACATGTGTTTAAATGGTTATTCTTACCTTTAGGGTTTTGCTTTCTCTCAAAGCTTTGGTGGTATTGTGGTTTGTGACTAGAAAAGCTGTAATTGGGTTTTTAACTATCTGTCTTGTCTAATTTCTCATATGCTGACAATGTTGTATTTACAGAGTTAAGACTCCCACACAGGTTTACAAATGAGGAGGCTTTAGTTGCTTTCTGACAAAAGCTGTTGTGTTTAAAGGGTTAAGGGCTTCTTTTCATGCAAATGTTTTCCCAGTGTATTGGCAACAACGTATCAGTATATTTTATTTAGAATTGAGATTTTGGTATGGTTTAATACGTAATACATTTGCAAGGAGATGATTGCACAATAGATCTCTAGTTTGAGATAGAAGATAAGCAATCCATTCTTTGATAAATGGAAATGTCATGGATGACTAGTATTAAAGATACCAGTATTATAGGTTGTAGTGGTTTGGATTCATCATTTTAAGATTTTCTTAATTTTAAGATTTCCTGGTTTAATGTATTAAAGAGTATGGTAGGTTTTGGTGTTGGTTAATTATTAATGTATTCATTTCTTGTTGTGAGATAGGATTAGGAGAAAGGTAAAGTAGGTTCAAAACTTTAAAAGGGTATAAAGAAAATTTTATTAAAAGTAATTAAAAGAAAAAGAAAAAATATTAAGAATCAAAACAAACTCTTTAGAATACTTCTTCTCCTCCCACAACCTTTTCTTTTTTACTGATAATGTAAAGAAATAAAGCTTAAAATTTCTAGTCAATTTATTACATGTAAAATAGTCTTTCTTCAGTTCACTTAGGGAGAGAAGTCCCTCTTGTTAAGGTTATGGAGACTTCTTCATAAGAGGAAAAAATAGTTCTCTCGTGGTTCTCAATTTTATCACGAATAACAGCAGCCCAGGGAACCCTGCTATTGAGAAGTCCTTCCTATTGCTACAAGCCTTCCCACAGCTTGTTGATGGGCTATGTTGATTTATGGGGTATTGTTTTAAAGATGAGTTGTTTAAAGGTAGAAGTTCTTATTATTTATTTTTAAAATCATCTTCATCCCTGGGAACAGAAATCTTCTCCTGGGGGTACTGGACTACTCGTCTCCTTTTCTGTTCAAACTTTTCATGGGATTACAGGTACTTTAACATCTGCTTATCTTAGTATGGAGGCCTTTGCGCGATATAAATTTGAATACTTTCATCTCCCTGTAGTTTCATACGTTATAGGGAAAAAGAGTTTTTTCTTCATAGCTTATAAGAGGATTTCAGCTGGCTGAGCAAGTCCAGAGCTTGATTGAAGAGTGCCATCAGAAACTAAAAAAAAAACTGAAGGAACAAGTCTACCACATCTCACCAGAACCAACAGGAGTCTCTGCCATTAGGAGCCAGCATCTCCCAGCCAAGGAGAGAGGATACACTCCACAGGGTAACCTCTGGCTTCTTCAGGAGCATGGAAAATACATGAGGAAGCGGGATGGAAAACCCACCTCCTCCTTAGTAGCTCAGGTACATGAACTGAAAAGAGGAACACCTAACACAAGAAGCTCATCTAGAGTTAATGCTGCTCCAGCCTCTCGCATACAGAATTCCAGACAATATAGGAATGATGATATGACTGATCCTTTTGAAGGAACCTCAAGAAGCTATTTAGAAGAAGAGAGCAACGTGTGCCACGACCAGGAATAGAGGGGCCCTGCCTCTAGCCAGGTAGAGGACAGGGACAATCGGATCTATTGGACTGTGTGGATCCAATGGCCTGGCACATCTGACCCACAAAAATATGCAGCTTTGGTTGACACTGGTACTCAATGTACCCTGATGCCAGCAAGGTACATAGGAGCAGAATCCATTTCTATTTCAAGGGTAACAAGAGGATCCCAGCAGCTGACTGTATTGGAGGCCAAAGTGAATTTGACTGGGAATGGGTGGCAGAAACATCCCATCGTGACAGGCTCAGAGGCCCCATGCATCCTTGGCATAGACTATCTCAGAAATGGATATTTCAAAGACCCAAAAGGACATCGCTGGGCTTTCGGGATAGCTGCTGTAGAGACAGAAGACATCAGAAAACTGAATACCTTACCTGGTCTCTCAGACGACCTCTTTGCTATGGGACGGCTGAGAGTTGAAGAACAACATGTACCAATCGCTACAGCAACAGTACACCATCAGCAATATCGTACCAACAGAGACTCTGTGATTCCCATCCATGAGTTGATTTGTAAACTAGAGAGCCAAGGGGTGGTCAGCAAGGCTCGTTCACCTTTCAACAGCCTTATATGGCCAGTGTGTAAGTCCAGTGGAGAATGGAGACTGATGGTGGATTATCGATTATCGTGGCCTGAATGAGGTCACACCACCACTGAGTGCTGCTGTGCCAGATATGTTGGAGCTCCAGTATGAGCTGGAGTCCAAGGCAGCGAAGTGGTACGTGACCATTAATATTGCCAACGCCTTCTTCTCCATTCCTCTGGCAGCAGAATACAGGCTTCAGTTTGCCTTCACATGGAGGGGAGTGCAGTACACCTGGAACCGACTGCACCAAGGGTAGAAGCACAGTCCCACCATCTGCCATGGACTGATCCAGACTGCACTGGAAAAGGGCGAGGCTCCTGAACATCTACCGTATATCGATGACATCATTGTATGGGGGAGCACAGCAGGGGAAGTCTTCAAAAAAGGAGCGAAGATTATCCAGATTCTGCTGAAAGCTGGTTTTGCCATTAAGCAAAGTAAGGTTAAGGGACCAGCTCAAGAAATTCAGTTTCTAAGAGTCAAGTAGCAAGATGGACGTCGTCAGATCCCGACAGAGGTAATCAACAAGATCACCGCTATGTCTCCACCTACCAACAAGAAGGAAACACAAGGCTTTCCTAGGTGCCATAGGCTTTTGGAGAATGCACATTCCCGAGTACAGCCAGATTGTGAGCCCTCTCTACCTGGTCACCCGCAAGAAGAATGATTTCCACTGGGGCCCTGAACAGCAACAAGCCTTCACCCAGATCAAGCAGGAAATCGCTCATGCAGTAGCCCTTGGCCCAGTCAGGATGGGACCAGAGGTCAAGAATGTGCTCTACTCTGCAGCCGGGAACCACGGCCTGTCCTGGAGCCTTTGGCAGAAGGTGCCTGGTGAGACTCGGGGTCAACCGCTGGGATTCTGGAGCCGGAGCTACAAAGGCTCTGAAGCAAGCTACACTCCCACAGAGAAGGAAATCTTGGACACCTATGAAGGAGTTCAAGCTGCCTCAGAAGTAATTGGCACCTGTCATGGTTTGACGCTGGCGCAATGCCAGTGCACCAATTAAAATATATTTTTTTCAAATGACTGCTGTGAGATGTGACCAGAAACAGAGCAGAGCAGGCTCATGCTTAAAAATAAAGAAAATAACTCGATTAACTTACAACTATAATAAAACACACATGCAGAATTCAGAATGAAAACCTTCCAAAACATTCCTCCTTCCCCCCCACCCAGTTTCCAACAGAACACAGTGAGACAAAACCCTGGATTCCCGATCAAGTTACCACCCCTCAGATAATCAATTCCCAGTTCATCAAGGGAGAGAGGAGTCTCTCTTGTACCATAGACTCTCCCAGGAAACACAATTGCAGCCTCTTGTGTTTCCATGTCATATATGGCACCACACAGAGAAAATCTGCCATCGTGACATCCTCCTTCCATGTACAGTGCTCTCACCACTGTGCATGGACCGAGACTGCTCACAGGGTTCCTTTAAGGATGCTTTGCCAAGGACCAAAGAACAACAGTTTCTCATTTTTGGGACAACAGTCCCCCCCCATTTTCTCCTCCCCTGTGGCCGAGGGTCTCAAGAACAGAGATCTTCTTCTTCCTTGAAGACAGATGGCACCACCACACCCTTCTCAACTTTCCTCTGTTCACTCCACTCCTGCACGTGGTGTCACTGCAGCAGGTCACTCTCTTGGCTCAAGTCATTGCATCCCCCTAGAATTCAGTCTGTGTTGCAGGAGAAATTGGTTCAGTCTATGGCTATACAAGAAAAGTCCAGCCAAGGCCACTCCATCATCTCCTCCCACCTAGGATTTCTTCTTCTAACATCTCAGGTCCCAGACTGTCTCTCTTCTCTTTCAAATCGAGGAGGAGTAGTGTTTTGCAAAGCCTTCTTTGTCTGTAACAGGGTTAAAAGTCTTAGAACTCCCACGGCTGGGCACCTTCCCCCCGCCTTCTCTTTCTTCTTCTGGCGTACTGCTGGCAAATGATATCAAATTTCCAGGTGGCACAGGCTCTCTGTCTCACTCTCCCTCTGGTCGGGTGGGAGGAACAAAGACATCTTCGTTTCTCTCCACCCTTCCGTCCTGCACTGGCCGGCCCGGTTCCAGTCCCTTCACCCCCTGGCCTACCTCTCCTAGGCCGCATGGCTTCCCCTCCCCCACCCAGGCTGTGGCTGGGCAAGGGAGGTCTGAACTCTTCACTGACCAGAACAAAAGAGGAAGTTCCCATGGGACTTCTCTGCTTTTAACCCCCTGTGTTCTCAGAGGCGTGCCTGTCCGAGCTTGTAAGATAAGCATATATTCTATTTGCCATCTGTCGGAGGTGGGGCAGGTATCTTCTGTTAAGTTGCACAGGGCAAATGCTGTGGAGTCTAGCAAATCTCGGGCCATCTCAGTACACCACTTTCATCGCAACAATCAATGCTGACACTAACCGAGAGACAGTGGGTTCTGTTGCCAACAAACTTAGGAATTATGAGAGTATGATTAATGGCCCAATGCAGGCTCATATCTCAGCTGTGATTAATGAGTTCAAAGAGGAGATGAGGGAGGAGATAAGGAAGGTTAATGCAGCACTCGTGTGAGTCACAGGCCCCAAAGTCAGAGCCCAACATTCCCCAGCTAGAGAGAGAGGGTACACTCCAAGGGCTAATCTGTGGTTCTTCCTGCGTGACCATGGGGAAGACATGGGAAGGTGGGATGGTAAACCCACTTCTGTCCTGGCAGATCAGGTGCGTCAGCTCAAGGAGGGAAACACTAACCAGGGGAGTTCCACCAAGGTGAAGGTAGCCTCAGCCTCCCATGACCAAGCTGTCGGGTACAATCTGTAAGACCCCCTTGAAGGAACCTCTAGTATGTATGCCCAGGAAAGGAATAATAACCAGGGTTAGAGGGGCCCTATCTCTAGACAGGGAGAGGCATGGGAAAACTGAATCTTCTGGACGGTGTGGATCCAATGGCCTGGCACATCAGAGCCACAGAAATATGATGCTTTAGTTGATACTGGTGCGCAGTGTACTCTGATACCATCGGGACATGTGGGGGCGGAGCCTGTTTCCATTGCTGGTGTGACAGGGGGATTGCAGCAATTGACCCTGGTGGAAGCCGAGGTGAGCCTGACTGGGAAGGAGTGGAAAAAACATCCTGTAGTGACTGGCCCAAATGCTCCGTGTATTCTAGGCATAGATTTCCTCCAGAACAGCTATTGCAAAGACCCAAAGGGACTCAGGCAGGCTTTTGGAATAGCTGCTGTAGAGGAAGAGGACATTAAGCAATTAAACACCTTGCCTGGACTGTCAGAAAACCCGTCTGCAGTAGGACTCCTAAGGGTGGAAGAACAACGCGTGCCAATTGCGAGCTCGACAGTACACCGCCGGCAGTATCAGACGGATTGAGATGCCGTGATCCCCATCCACAGAATGATTCATGAGCTGGAGAGCCAAGAGGTGGTCAGCAAAACCCACTCACACTTCAACAGCCCCATCTGGCCTGTGCGCAAATCTGACAGGGAATGGAGATTGACTGTGGAGTATCGTGGCTTAAATGAAGTGACTCCACCGCTGAGCACTGCTGTACCGGATATGCTGGAACTCCAGTATGAGCTGGAGTCCAAGGCAGCAAAGTGGTATGCCACTACTGATATTGCTAATGCGTTTTTCTCCATTCCTCTGGCAGCGGAATGCAGGCCTCAGTTTGCTTTCACCTGGAGGGGCCTGCAGTACACCTGGAACCGACCGCCCCAGGGGTGGAAACACAGTCCTACCATCTGCCATGGACTGATCCAGACTCCACTAGAAAAGGGTGAGGATCCAGAACACTTGCAATACATCAATGATATCATTGTGTGGGGGAGCACGGTGGCAGAAGTGTTTGAGAGAGGTGAGAGGATCTTCCAGATACTGCTAGAAGCTGGCTTCGCCATCAAGAAGAGCAAAGTCAAGGGACCTACTTGAGAGATCCAGTTCCTGGGAGTGAAATGGCAATATGGACGGTGTCAGATTCCCTCTGAGGTCATCAAAAAGATCACGGCGATGTCTCCACCAACAAACAAGAAGGAAACACAAGCTTTCCTAGGTGCCATAGGTTTTTGGAGAATGCACATTCCCGAGTATAGCCAGATTGTGAGCCCTCTGTACCTGGTTACCCGCAAGAAGAACGATTTCCACTGGGGCCCTGAGCAGCAACAAGCCTTCACCCAGATCAAGCAGGAGATCGCTCATGCTGTAGCCCTTGGCCCAGTCAGGATGGGACCAGAGGTCAAGAATGTGCTCTACTCTGCAGCTGGGAACCACGGCCTGTCCTGGAGCCTTTGGCAGAAGGTGCCTGGTGAGACTCGAGGCCGACCACTGGGATTCTGGAGCCGAAGTTACAGAGGGTCCGAAGCCAACTACACTCCCACAGAGAAGGAAATCTTGGCTGCCTTTGAAGGAGTTCAAGCCACCTCAGAGGTGATTGGCATGGAAGCACAACTCCTCCTGGCACCCTGATTCCCAGTGCTGGGGTGGATGTTCAAAGGAAAGGTTCCTACTACCCACCATGCCACTGATGCCACATGGAGCAAATGGATTGCCCTCATCACCCAGAGCGCCCGTATTGGAAACCTGAATCGCCCTGGGATTTTAGAGATAATTACGAACTGGCCGGAAGGTGAAAAATTTGGTCTCACTGACGACGAGGAGCAAGTACAAGCGACAAGGGCTGAAGAAGCTCCACCATATAACCAACTACCAGCAGAGGAAACACGCTATGCTCTTTTCACTGACAGTTCCTGTCGCATTGTAGGGATGAACCGGAAGTGGAAAGCAGCCGTATGGAGCCCCACACGACAAGTTGCACAAGCTACCGAAGGAGAAGGTGGATCAAGCCAACTTGCTGAACTCAAGGCCGTTCAGCTGGCCCTGGACATTGCTGAAAGGGAGAAGTGGCCAAAGCTCTGCCTTTATACCAATTCGTGGATGGTAGCCAATGGTTTGTGGGGCTGGCTGGGAAGGTGGAGAAAGGCCAACTGGCAACATAGAGGAAAACCAATCTGGGCTGCTGATATATGGAAAGACCTTGCCTCTCGGGTGGAGAATGGCTCACTGCATGACTGAGAAAGTTACATCATCCCACTGTGAGATGCTCCACCCAGAGGGAGGAGCCAAGCATCCCTACCTGCATAAAATCAGCATTTTTTGAGACATCAGATCAGCCTCTTCACTGGATTCCCAGAGGAAGACCAGGCCCATCTACTCTATCACCAGACCTTTAGAGAAAACTACACCCTTCTACAGGATCACCACTTCATCCGCATTTCAACTGCCACTCTAGGAGGAGCAGCCACCATTTAACTGGACTACCACCAACACCCTGACTCCTCAGGGTGTCAGGTTTCTGACTCTATCAGTAGTTTTGTTTGTACTAATTACATTTTTTATTATTATTATTATTTAGCTTTTTCCTAGTAAAGAACTGTTATTCCCATTCCCATATCTTTGTCTGAGAGCCTTTTTATTTTGAAATTGTGGTAATTTGGAGGGAGGGGGTTTACCTTTTCCATTTCACGGGACGGCCTTGCCTTCCTTCACAGACTCCTGTCTTTTCAAACCAAGACAGTGTACACACAACTAGTTTATCACTAAAAGTCCACAGCTCTCTCCTCTTCTGGCACAACTCCCACTTCCAGTTGCATCTGCAAGTCTCTCCCTAACAAGCTGATGCCTGCCCCAGGAACCAATAAGACATCTCCCATCCAAATTCTAGTTTCTCCCTCAGTTACCACATCCTTAATGACAGGAACTGTAAAACTCTCTCCTTTTGCCCCTGTTACTTTTACAGTGTCTTTACTTACACTGTAACCTTTTGGAATATTTCATAGGCAGGTTCTTTCTGCCCCTGTGTCTACCACAAATTCTAATTTTTCTTCTTGGGGACCCACTTTTAAAGTTATCACAGGCTCCAGATGGTATTTGTCCCCCAGAAAATAGTGCCTGTGACTTCCCTATTCCTCCTCTGGGCCCATCTCTCGGAAGATTATCAGATCTTTTATCCGATCAGGGCAATTTCTTCTAAAATGTCCTTCGACCCTACAGTAAAAACAGATTTCGAGAATGCTCCTGAGATTTGGTTTGTACTGGGGTTCTGTTCTTTTCCTTTCCCCTGTCTCTATGACCATCATGTCTAGGAGTGGTGCCTGGGGGTTTTAGATTCCTCTGGAAATTACTTTCTTGCATATTAGTTACCACAATTTTTGCTTTCACTTTAGCTTTTTCTTCATCTCTCCGGACATAAATCTTTTGAGCCTCCTTTAATATATCATCCAGTGATTTATTGTGCCATTCTTCCATTTTTTTCTATTTTTTTTCCTAATATCTAGCCCAGCATTAGTGGCAAAATTAATTCTTAACAGAGCTTGTCTCACAATAGTCTCAGGGTCTGTTATGGAATACTGTTTCATATTTCTCTTAAGTCTGTCTAATCATTCAGTTGGAGTTTCTTCTTTCCTCTGCTGTCCCTTAAAAGCCTTTTTAGCATTTTGCCTTTGGGGTGCCACATCTGTTATTCTTTTTATTATCAAATTATTATAATAATTCATGTTTTTCCTCCCCTCTTCATCATTTTGACCCCAATTAGGAGGTGCTATTGACATTTTCTGATCTCCAGGGGGGCTCTGCTGGTTTTCCCTTTCCCAAATTTTTATTCCAGCAGTTCTGATCATTTGCCTCTCCTCCTGAGGCAAAACTATTTTCATTATAGATTGCATCTCTTCCCAAGTAAAAATATTTGGACCAAAGACTTGGTCCAATTGCTCAGCTGTGCCTATGGGATCATCCAAAATTCCTTTTATTTCTTTTTTAAAATTTCTGACTTCAAATGGGCGTTTACAAACCCCGTTTCTCCACCTCCCATTGAAACTTCTCGTACTGAGAACAAACTAATCTCTTCATCCCACTCTTTTTGTTCTTTATCCTCTATAACCTTTCTCCCTTGTTTTGAGGAAAGATCAGGGGAGGGCTGTCTTTTGGCTGAGCTTCTTGTGTTTCGATAAGGTGCTTCCTCTTCAGGGAGAAAGTTTTCATGAACAGCAGGAGCTTTCGTTACCAAGGGAATGAGACTCAGGGCAGGGATGGATGGAAGTGTCAAAGGAAGGGAGGTGAGGGGAGGGATTCGTGCCGAGGATTGGTCCTCCAAGGGGAGGGTATAGGCGGGGTCTGTTGCCGAAACCGCCAAAGGAGGGGGATCTTCCGGTGGAAATCAAACTGGAGCGTGGATGGCCCGCACATGGTTCATGGTGGCTGAGTCGGCAGCTCCCAGTGCAGATGGCGTAGACAAAGCAGGAGGGCGGGGGCAGCAGCCGCGGTGGCGCCCAGTGCAGTCGGCACGGGCAGAGCAGTTGGAGGTGGGGCAGTGGGAATGGCTGCGGGAGAAACAGTTGGGGATGGAGCGGTCGGAACAAACGGGGCAGCCGGTTCGGCGACAGCAGACGACGCAGCAGGCAGGACACCCGCCACAGCCGGCGGAGCAGCCGAAGGCCAGGCGGCTGGGACTGGGGCAGACAAATTCACCAGTGGGGCTGGAGCTGGCACAGGGGCTGGGGCAAGTGGTGCAGCCACGAGCAGCAGGGCCAGGACCGTGACGAGGGCTGGGGAGAGTAGTGCAGCCGCGAACGGTGGGGGAACAAGCAGGAACGGAAAAGGCAATATTTGCAAAGGATCCCAATTTGTGCTAACAATCTCCTGATGTAATGAACAGTTTCCACGTGCTCCCCAGAGATGCGGGCAGAGCCTTCCTAGTTCCCATGGCAACATTAAAAAAACTACTAATTCTAGCTAAGTACCGATATTGAAATGCTAATTAGCTAACTGCTCTGTTTGTTTTCTCTAAAATACCTGGAGATAACTGGCCTCCCACCCGTCCACGCTGCCATTCTGGGACTAACATGCAAATAAAAACCCCTTAGGATCATGGGAGTATTTTTAGGAGATAAAAAGGACTATAAATCAAAAACTGAACACAGTAGAGGAGTCTAGACAAATGCCCTAGCTGAGGAAGAGAGAAGCACATCCCCTGACTGACTTTTACCTGTCACCATCACCTAAGAAAGAATAGACTAGGTTAGGCTGTGAGAAGCAGGGAGACACGGGGAGAGAGAACCCTGGTGCTGCCACCAGGGAAGGAGCGGGGACAGCTGTTGTTCTGGACTTCAGCAACAAACTCTGCACGCCACGCCTCCTCACCCTCTGGCCACCGGTGTGCCACAACGAAAGAAGAAGGGACAGCTGCTGCTCTGGACTTCAGTGACAGACTCTGCACACCTCCTTCCGTTCGGCCACCTGGGAAAGCTACAACCGTGGGGGCGAGCTCCATGTCGAGTCCCCTGCCCAGCTGATCTTTTTAATAAAGAGCTGAACATTAATAAATGCATTAGCCCTGTTCATTTCAGTTGGGGGCTCGTCCGGGATAGCCACGCTCAAAGAGGACCCTCGGACAGCTGGACAGCTCGACCACCTACTTTGAGGGACCCTCGGGAGTCGCTGGCTACCTTCGGACCCTAGGATCAGCATGAGACGAGCAATGCAGAGGAGCGTAGGATTGGTAAGAAAAAACGGGAGATGAGCGAATGAGTGAGTGAGACGGGGGCCGGCAGCTCGGACCCGCAAAGTGAGAGGGACCTCCTAGTACCACGTTTGCGGACTCCTGCGAAGGGGCCAGCCGGGAACGAGGGGAAGTGAGTGGAATAGAGGAGCGACTGAGGCGTCTCCTTAGAAGTAAAGCAGGCCCTCCTCCGAGCGTGTGGAGGTCCCCTAGGGGCAAAGTAAGCCCCTGGCAATCAGGACAAGGGGAATGATCCCAGCAGGGCAGGTCGGATGTGGAGGTCTGTCGTGGTTTGACATGGAAGTGAATTTTTTTTCAGGAAGTTGGGTCAAACCAATCAGTGGTCAGGTTTGGATATTGGCACCTGGAGTGACCACTGAAAGTATGGACACCCCTCTGAGAACACAGGGGGTTAAAAGCAAGAACTCCCAGGGGAATTGTCTCTTTGGTTCCGGTCGTCAGAGAGTGCAGACTCTCCCCCGCCCAGCCATCGGCTGGGTGGGGGAGGGGAAGCCACGCGGCCTTGTCCAGGTAGGCCGAGGGGCTGAAAGTCTTGACCCGAGCCAGCTCCTGGACAAAAGGGTGGAGAGAAGCGGAGATGCCTTTGTTCCCCACCCCCCCCACACAGCGGGAAAGTGACAGAGAGCCTGGCGGCACTTGGAAATTTGCCGGCAGAGGAGAAGGAGAAGGGGGAGGATTATGCCCAGCGTGGGAGACGAGATGCTGGGAAGAGATTTCAGCCATCCAGGGAGTCTGAACTTTTAACCCTTTCCAGGAAATGAGGGCTTTGTAAAATATTACTCCTTCTTGATTTGTAGTGGAAGAGAGACAGTCCGGGACCTGACATGTTAGAAGAAGAAATATTTAGGTGGGAGGAGATGATGAAGTAGCTTTTGGCTGTACTTTTCTTGTTAGCCATGGACTGAACCAAAATCTCCTGCAATAGAGACTGCATTTTAGGGGGATGCAGTGGTGACCCAAGGAGACCTGCTTCAGCAACTAACAGCACAGGAATGGCATAAACAGAAGAAAGCTGAGGAGGGAATGGTGATGCCCTCTGTCTTCGGGAAAGAAGATGATCTCTGTTCTTGGACCCTTGGCCCCAGGGGAAAATGGGGGGGACTGTAGTCCCAGGATGAGAAGCTGAACTGTTGTCTCTTTTGGTCCGTGGCAAAGCATCCTTAAAGGAGCCCTATGAGCAGTCTGTCCATGCACGGTGGTGAGAGCACTGTGACATGGAAAGGAGAGTGTCACACTGGCAGATTTTCTCCGGGCGGTTGCCATGTGTGACAGGGAAACACAGGAGGTGGCAACTGTGTTTCCTGGGGGGTCTGTGGTGCAAGAGAGACTCCTCTCTCCCTTGATAGCTTGAGTATTGATTATCTGAAGGGTGGTAATTTGATCAGGAATCCCGGGTGATGTTTCATGGTGGGTGTTTTTGGAAATTGGGAGGAAGAGGGGTGTTTTAAAAGGTCTTCATCCTGGATTTAGTTTATGTGTTTTCTGTAGTAGTAGTAGTTTAATAAAGTTTTTTTTCCCTTTGTTATTAAGCTTGGGCCTGCTCTGCTCTGTTCCTGATAACATCTCACAGCATTTATTTGGGGAAGGTGCATTGTCATGGGAGCGCTGGCATTGCACCAGTGTCAAACCATGACAAGGTCCTAGAGGGCATGTCCCCGGCAGGAAGGATTGGATAGGACGGCAGGTGGGATGTCCCTGGCAGGTAGGGCGGGATGTCCTAGCAGGCAGGAGTGGCATGTCCCCGCCAGGCAGAGGGCATGTCCCTGCCAGGAAAAATGCATATCCCCGCCAGGCAGGACAGGTTAAGAGGGCAGGTGGGATGTCCTAGCAGGCAGGAGTGGCATGTCCCTGCCAGGCAGAAGGCATGTGCCCGCGGGGCAGAGGGCATATCCCAGCCAGGCAGGACAGGATAACAGGGCAGGTGGGATGTCCAAGGCACGCATGTACGGGGGTCCCCGGCAAAGCAGGTAGGAGAATGACCCTGGAAGGCAGGGCAGGATGTCCCCATCAGAGCAGGCATGAAACCGAGTAAGCAGAAAGGCAGGAAGACAAGCAAGCTAAGCCTAGCAGGAGAGTCAGGCAAGGGGGCTTGGCCGGAGTTCGAGTGCAAGGCTCAGCAGGACGTTCGACCTTACCTCAGCAGGGAGACCAAGCTTCCCAAGCCTAGAAGGAGAGTCAGGCAAGGGGGCTAGGCTGGAGTTCAAGTGTAAGGCTCGGCAAGGAGACCAAGCCTCCAAAGCCTACTAGGAGAGTCAGGCAAGGGGGCTAGGCTGGAGTTTGAGTGTAAGGCTCGGCAGGACGTTCGACCTTACCTCGGCAGGGAGACCAATCTTCCCAAGCCTAGTAGGAGAGACAGGCAGGGTGGCTTGGCCGGAGTTCGAGTGTAAGGCTCGGCAGGACATTCGACCTTACCTTGGCAGGGAGACCAAGCTTCCCAAGCCTAATAAGAAGGTTAGGCAAAAGGCCAAGTAAGAGTTTGGGCAGGACTTAGCAGGGGTACAAGCCTAGAAAGTCCATCAAGAAGTTCAAAACTTAGGCCAAAGAGCAAGAGAACAGAGGACAATAGATGTGAATGTGACTAGTGATTGTCCTAGCCAAGAAACAACGTAAAGTGTCAAGAAGGTAGTACCAAGAGTGGGGGTTTAGTTAAAAGAGACTAAGTTCAGGCAAGGGATTCAAAATGCTATGTTGTGGGAAGGGAGCTTTAGTTGCCTGTCAGTATATTCCATTTTAGACAGAAGCACCATTTAAGGTTTATACTTTTTTTTTCTTTTTGAGGCCTGAAAATGGGAAGAGGTTATAGTAAAGGAGCAAATCCTTCCAAAGCAAAGAGAATTCCCCCTAACAGACCCTTGGGGCAACTGTTAGACTAATGGGATTTTCGGGAGACCACGAAGGGTCTAGACAAGAGTAAGATGATACATTGCAGTATAGAAGTATGGCTGAAGTTGGAATTACAGGGAAAGTGGCCATGGTATGGAACCCGAGATCAATGGATGTGCAATCAGTTAAACCAACACAAACAAAAAACCAAAAACAACAACAACAAAATAAACAAAAACAAAAACAACAACAACAACAAAAAAACAAACCGAGAGGACCTTGTTGTAGAACAACTATCTTATGCAGCTTGCTGCCTGGAGAATTCTATAAATAATGAGGCTGAGAATATGCAAGTTACAAAGAAATAGAGAGGAAGACAAAGAGAATAGAGAGGGGGAGACTAGAAAAATAAAGGAATGGGACCCCCTCGATTGCCTGCCCCCTTCTGCTCTTGTTACTTCCCCCACAGTTTCCCCAGTTGGTCCTTCAGCCCCTCCTATTGAGTCCCTGATTCCTTTCCCCCATTTTCCCACCTCTGTTCCATCGTCCCTTCCCCTAGTTTCCTCAGCCATCTCCCCAACTCCCTCTTCCCCTTCTCCAGCTGGAGTTTCCTTGCCTCCTCCCACTTGGGAGCTGAGGCCACCCTTGCCCAGTGTTGGTTCACCACCTGGCATGCCCCCTGGCCTCCAGTGTCTGTCTCCACTACTATTTCCCTGCCTGGTGTCTTAGAAAAAGGGCCGTATTGTAGCACCCGATCCAAAGCACCAAGGGTGGAGGGGCTCTTTCCCCTTAGAGGGGTTCCTGTGGGTAGAGCAGCTGGGGAGTTAGGTTTGTGGATGCACCTTTGGCAGCTTCCGAAGTCCGGGGATTTGGGAAAGAGCTAAGAAATTTAGTGGAAGACCCCGTTGGAATATCTAGCCAGTTGGACCAATTTCTAGGGCTGAGTATTTGTACCTGGGGAGACCTGAGCTATTCTAAGCATTCTGTTCTCTCCGAGAGAGGTCCAGATGTTCCGAGCGGCAGGGGTGAAGATATGGGAAAGAGAGGGTGGATTGGGGCCCCCAGGGAACCAAGGGATGCCCTTGGTGGACCCCAACTGAAGTCCCAGCCAGCAAGAAGGCAGGCAAAACATGAGAGACTATAGGTCCCTCATGATAAGAAGGATCAAAGAGTATCCCTAGGGGAAGCAACACAAAATTGGCCTTTGATGGTACTCAGGAGAAGGATGAGACCCCAGCAATTTGGCTTAACCGACTAAAATGAAATTTCCAGTCATATTCAAATATAGACCCAGATAGCCCAGAGGGTCAAGTCCTCTTAAAGGTCTAGTTTGTCACCAAATCCTGGCCCGATATTAGACAAAAACTAGAAAAGATAGAGGACTGGCAAGAAAAGAACACGAATGAGTTGCTCAAAGAAGCCCTAAGAATGTATTTAAGTGGGAAAGACAAAAAAAGCCAATAGCCTACCTCTCAAAACTACTAGACCCAGTAGCCAGAGGATGGCCAACTTGCCTGCAAGTAATCGCAGCAGCAGCAGCTATCCTGATAAAAGAAGTCCAAAAGTTGACCCTGCAAGGGAAAATTAAAGTACAAACATTTACTAGTGATCGTAGATCACCTCACTCACTGGGTGGAGGCTTTCCCAACCAAAAAGGAAACTGCGCAGGAAGTTGCAAGAATAATCTTAGTGTTGGGGAAGATGAAATAGCAAGGCCCTATAAATATGATGGCCTGGCAAAAGAATCAGAGAATACAGATATCGAGATGAAAACAAGGTTTGAAATACCAAACCTTAATTACTGAGCATCCCGAAAACAATAATACAGCCAAGCTGAAAGCAATCCCCCCTTCTGATAGATCCTAAGGTCAAATGGAATGTTCTGTATCACCCCCAATGTATGGTTCATCCCATACCTGTAACCCTCCCCTGAAGTATCAGGTATCTGCAACCCCATTGGCCCAAGTCCTGTCCCAGCCCACCTTGAAGCCCCTGATAAGGTGTGGCCGAGGGACCGGACGCTCTCTCTTGGACCTTCCTGCTGGGACGCCCACCTGGCACCCTCTCTCTTTCTCTCTCTCTCCCCCCCCGCTCTCCCTGGGCCTGCCACGAGTTGCGGCTAGCAACTCTAGGCAGGGCCCTTCATCCATTAAAATAAACCATATGCTCTAAAGACCGGGCTTCAGAGATCCTTCGTCACCACCCATCCAAACCGTCCTGGAGCCCAGCAGTCCCCGCAGATTGGCGCCCAACGCGGAAGACCGAGGCCCACAGACCGGCAACCCCACGTGAAGGCCTCTTCAGCTTTTCTACCTGTGGGAGACTTCTCCATGGACGGTAACTAAATAACCACTTGTAGCCTCCTAATCGGTGTCGTGAGCCCGGCGTATCGTTGCTGGGCAGCGTGAAAGCCGGAGCTCTATAACTTTGCTGAGGCAATCCTCGAGCACGGGGATTTGTTACAAGGTAGCGAGTACCTGCAGCTCTCGGAGGAATTCGCCTGGCAATCCTCGAGCATAGGCAGCCGCTGCTGCGCGGCAGCTACCTAGAGCTCTCTGAGGAACCTCGCCATGGCACCCCGCCACATGCACCGAGCACAGGCGAGCACTGCTCTGCACTGCCCGCACTGAAGCTCTGAGTGGAGTCTGGAGGCCCCGAGCACAGAAAGATGTTCCTGAGCGACGCCTGAAACCGGAGCTCTGAGGGGGACCTCAAGCAGAGTCCTGAGCGCCGACTGGAGCGCCTGGCCAGCCCCCCACGTCGGAGTTCTGAGTGAGGACCCTGCCCCTGCGATATCGAGGTGAGCTACACTGGTGTAAAAATGGGACAATCCCACTCTGCCCCTGATCGGGATCTCTAAAAGGAACTTAAGCATTCTTTACGCTGCAGTAACAGTACTTTACCTAAGCAAGAGCTAAAAAACCTTTTAGAATGGACTCAAGTTAATTTCCCTAATGCGGACCATTCAGCCGTCTTTACCAGAGACTTTTGTGACTCAGTTGGAAATAGACTCTTTAATGATATTTCACGCTGGGATTTGACTGGCGTTAACCTTCTCCCAGCGTGCAGAGCCTTGGTTGAGCTGTTTGCTGCACAGCAGAAGCCCGCAGCAGCCTCTCAGCCTGGCCACGCTGTCCCTGAAAATCCCCTCCATGCTGCCGTGAGTCCGCAGCGGGGCACGCCCCCCGCCTCCCCCCCGCGCCTCGCACCACGCGTCTGCGGCGCCCGCAGCCCCTCCCCCCGCCCTCGTGATCGCGGCGTCCGTTGCCCCAGCCCTTCCACCGGACCCCGTGGCCCCTCCCGCCGCTCCCTCCATCCCCGCACCCCCCACTCCGTTCACCCCTGCCATTCCGGTTGCCGCGGTTCACCCCCCCCGCTCCAGCGCCATCATGTCGGGCCCCTCCCCCGCCTCCGCCACAGCGAGCCCGCCCAGCAATGCAATCGCGGTAACACCCGCTGCTGGCACTGCACCGGCCCCGCCCCCCCCTTCCTCTGTGGCCCCGGCTGTACCCCCCCTCCCCCCCGCAAGTCCCGCCGCTCCCCCAGCCATGTGCTGTGCGTCTGTGGCTGCCGCCATCGCCGGCCTCCTGCAGAGTCACGCGACCACGCTTTTGCAAGCAGCGCAGGTTCCCCTCGCTGCCGCGGCACTGGCGCTGCCTGACATCTCGCATACATCCGCTGTCTCTTCGCCGCCGCTGCCTTTTGCCGATTCCGGATCTACCATGCTGACCACGACAGCGTCTTTTGTGCCGCGGGACGGAGCGGTCCAGCCCACCAAGCCGCCCCGTGCCTCCCGCGCTGTGGCTCCCCCACCGTTGTCACCGCCCCCCTCCGACATGCCCACTGCTGTGGTCCCGTGCCTCCCCGACCGCCCGGTCCCTGCCCCAGCCCAGCTTGCGAGCTGCCAGCGGCTGAGCTCCGCGGCACAGACGCCGGCTGGCCCTCCAGACCCTGTCCCCGCTCCGCGGCGATCCCTAGCCAGCCCTCCCATTCCTGCCACCGCTGCAGCTACACTGGGAACCACGGCCACCACCGGGATCGCCACAGCAGCCCAGCCCTCTGCCCCTGCACCCCCAGTGCACCCCTGCCTGCGGCGCTGCTGCCGGCTCGGAGTACCGCGGCGCCGCCGCGGCCCGACCCGCCCCCATCGCGCAGTGGCGCTCTGGGACTTCACGCCATGGCGCTGCCACCCCCTGCGGGCGGCGACGCCCTGGCGTTCCCTTCTGTGGCCACAGACGCGGTCCCTGCTGCGCTCCCCGAGGCGGCCGCCATGATGCCTCACCACGCGGACCCCGTGACACGCCCCCCGCATGCGCAGTCCCTGCCACCCTCGGAAATCCTGCCTCACACCGCGACACCGCCATCATCCCACGCCGCCTCTGCCACACCTTTGATCCAGCCTCCCGATTCCCACACGCTCCATGCTGCAGTCTACCCCCAGCCAACATCACTGTGCCCTCCCACACCAGCACCACCGCTCCCAATTCCAGCCGCAGGACACCAGCCCGTGCCGCCAGAACTTCCGGGATCACCGCATCTACAAGTGTCTCTGCCCACACCACCACCCGAGCCGGAGTCTGCTACAGCCTCATCACAATTAGCCCCCACTGCAGCGCGCCTCGCACAGCCTCTGGAAACCCCAACACTACAGCCACCAACACTTCCTGCGCAGCCGCAGCCTCCAGCCACCCTTCACCTGCCTCCATCGCCACTGAGTACCGTGCCTCCTCCCCCCGCGTCCCTGCCGCTGCCACCACATCCTGCACCTGACCCAAGCAGGACTGGACTACAGCCAAGCACACAAACCGTGCAACGAGAAGGGGGAGGGTTGAATGTGACAGCCACTTTGACAAATACAGGACAGAGAACTGTATCGCATTTCCAAATGCCAACCCTCTTAATGCTGAAAAGTCATCAGCATCAATATCAAATTCAGAAAATTCCCAGAAATGTTTTGATAATCTTCAACTGACAGACTGGCATGAAATCACACGTGACGTTTGCAAAGAGGAAAGCCTAAACCCTATAGCACTGCCTGTGATATTCAGCCAGCAAGCCGGTGGTCCCAGAACTTGGACAGCTATCCCATCTCATGAGGTGAAAGAATTGCAAAAAGCAATAAAGGACAGTGGTATCTCCTTTCCGTAATTTAGACAACTGCTGAAAAGTACCCTGGAAGGACAAACACTCACACCAAATGACTGTAAAAATCTTGCTGGTATAATTCTTACAGACTCACAGTATATACTATGGGAACTTAAATGGAAGAGACTGCTTACAGGGGTACTAAACACTTATAGACAATGTACTGATGCAGACCTTCGTGCCCTCACCCTGTCTAAGCTAATAGGTGACCCACCTGATGACCAGAATGAAAATCAAGTGAATTTACCCAGAATGGTGTTAGATGACATCAAAAAGATGGCTCACAAAGCTTTTTTGCAAGTTCAGCCTGCAGGAACTTTTGAAAAAGCCTACAGTCTAATTAGTCAAGAGTCATCTGAACCATTCACCTCATTTGTGGACCGGGTGATCCAAGCAGCAGAAAGACAATGCGGTGATGATATAGCCCGTCCAATAGTGATACGGGACATCATTGAAAATAATGCAAACGTGGAACGCAAGAGAGTCATCAAAGCCCTGGGAAAAGAAAGACCTACAGTGCCTGAAATGATTGATGCCTGCAGCAAAATTGGGAGCCCACAGCAGGTAGCAACAGTTCGAGTAAATGAACTTGGAGAAACTCTAGGAGAGAAAATTGAAAGGGCTCTTACAGCACAGGTAGCGCAAGCAGAAGCACAAGCAGCACAAGCAGAAGCACGAGACCAAAAACTTACTGAAATCCTAACTGCCTTGCATCTAAGTTCCCAGCAAAGAGACAACACTGTAGCTGTCATGCAAGCTGCTGCACCTCCAGGACCTTGCTACTTCTGTAAAAAACCTGGCCACATCATGAGGGATTGCCCAGAGGTCGCACGAAGTGCACAAGCCACCGATCGCTGCTCTATCTGCAAGAAGGGAAAACATCTTGCCTGGCAGTGTCAATCCAGACAAGATATAAGCAGGAAATACAATCCAAAAAACTCCAAGGTGAGCGCGCAGCGCCATCGCGTGATGAAACAAGTAATGGCTCCCCAAGCTCCCGAGGCAAAATTTGTGAATACCCCGACCCAGAAGCTCTTCGCTTCATCACCAGCACAATCCCAAGTTATGACCCAAGCCTACTACCCCCAGGGACCTGGTGCACTCTGGCAACCTCCAAGCCAACAACCTTTTTAAAGGATGATGGCTATGACTATATTTCAACAGGGATTACTGGGCCTTCACAACAAAGACAAGACTTTTTAGTTGTTGGTAAAGAAAGGAATAGCATCTTGGGACTGCTTGTTTTGCCTTGTGTAATGTCTGTTAACTGCAATGAAGAATTACTGGTGCTAGCCAATGCCTGCTACCCCCCATTGCATATTCCATCTAGAACCCCTATAGCTATTGCTATAGCACTGCCTATGGGGACTATGGATCAAATGCCACCACGCTGTTTCCCAGTTGCTTCTGAAAATCCTGAAGTTCTATGGGTTCAACACATAAGTCAGCAACGACCAATGCTAACTTGTGAATTGTCAAATGGTGGGGTCCAAGTTTACATCAAGGGGATGATTGATACGGGGGCGGATGTTTCTGTGATCTCTTCTTACTGTTGGCCAACAGACTGGAAGTTGGTCATTCCCCCAGGTACTCTCACAGGCATTGGAGGTGTCACTCCATGCTTGCAAATTGAATCTGTAATCAACATTACAGGACCTGACAAGAAGAGAGCATCGATCCGTCCCTATGTAGTGCAGAAACCCATCACAGTGTGGGGAAGGGACTTACTTTCTGAATAGGGAGCTAAAATTGAACTGGGTTTTTCGTAGGGGCCACTAAAGCACTCAGCACCCTGAAACTGACCTGGAAAACTGACACCCCTGTCTGGGTCGACCAGTGGCCCCTGCCAGACAATAAGCTGAGTGCCCTCAAGAATCTAGTGGCCGAACAACTGCAAAAAGGCCACATTAGGCCCACTAACAGCCCCTGGAATTCACCTGTGTTTGTGATCCATAAGAAAACTTCTGACACCTGGCGATTGTTACATGATCTCAGAAAGATCAACGCAGTGATTGAGAACATGGGGCCTCTCCAACCTGGCCTGCCCAACCTTTCTATGATCCCGAGAAACTGGCCACTTGTAATCATTGACCTAAAAGACTGTTTCTTCAACATCCCACTGCATCCAGATGACGCTCCTCGTTTTGCCTTTTCCGTTCCAAGCACAAACTTACAAGAACCACTCCAGAGATACCATTGGCTAGTTTTGCCACAAGGGATGAAAAATTCGCCGACTATCTGCCAATATTTCATGGCCCACGTGCTGTCTCCAGTCCGCGCACAGTTCCCACAGTCAGTTATTCTCCACTACATGGACGATTTGCTCATTGCAGCACCAACACAAAAACAAATGGAAGAGACCCGTAATTGTACTGTTGCTGAGATCAAAAAGGCTGGACTGGTGATATCCGAATCAAAAATACAAGAGACTGCTCCCTGGAAATATTTAGGTGGGAAACTAACAGAACAGTCTATTACTCCTCAAAAGATACAAATCCGAACTGATGTTTGTACCTTGCAGGACTTACAACAGCTTTTAGGGGAAATTAATTGGGTTAGACCTGTCCTTGGAATCACTGCTGATGAACTTTCTCCACTTTTTGATTTGTTGAAAGGGGACAATGACATCAGATCCCCTAGATGTCTCACTCCAGAGGCTTACAAGGCCCTGGAAGACATTACTGATGCTCTGCAGAACAGGCAGGCACATCGCTGTGCTCCTGATAAACCCTTTTTCCTTGCGATTTTAGGAGAAAAGCTGAGACTGTGCGGTCTCATTTTTCAATGTGATTCTTCTCACAAAGATCCATTGCTAATAATTGAATGGGTTTTTATTTCTTACAGGTCACCAAAGACAATCCTCACACCTCTAGAAATGATGTCTCAAATCATCATCAAAGGCAGAGCAAGGCTTCTTTCTATAGCAGGTCATGAATTTGCAATTATCTATTTGCCCATGAAGAAAGCCTATTTTGACTGGGCAATGCAAAAATCAGAAGATCTGCTGTATGCCTTGCTCGATTTCCCAGGCACTTGCTCTATTCATTATCCATCACACAAAATGATCAAAGCTAAATTATGTTACAAAGAAAAAACCCTGATCAGTGAAGAACCCTTAGATGCAGTCACTATCTTCACTGATGGGTCAGGGCGAACGCACAATTCTGTTGTTACATGGCAAAATAAAAATACTAAGTCCTGGGAACAGGATGTTCAAAAAGTTGAAGGTTCCCCTCAGATTGTCAAATTGGCAGCAGTTGTAAGAGCATTTCAGCTCTTTCCAGAACCTTTCAACTTGATCACTGATTCGGCATACGTTGCTAATATTATTAAGAGAATTGAAGGATCTGTTCTAAAGGATGTGAACAATGACAAGTTGTGTCTTTGGCTCACCTGTCTCTATCAAACTTTATCACACTGAATTAATCCTTATTTTGTTTCTCACATCAGAGCTCATTCTGGTCTTCCAGGATTCATGGCAGAGGGAAATGCACGAGCTGATGCATTGGCATCAGCAACGTCTGATGAGGAAGGTGCAGCAGGCATTGAAAATTCCACCTCGGTGCTTGCTGCAACCACCTTACCTAACATTATTGAACAAGCCAAATTGAGTCATGCATTTTTGCATCAAAATGCACAGGCAATCAAACGAGACATTCGCATTACCCTAGAGCAAGCACAAAATATTGTACGGGCTTGCCCAAACTGTCAGCATGTTCAGCCGGTCCCTTCTTCAGGAGCCACCAACCCACGAGGGTTGGAGAGCTTACAGAAATGGCAAACAGATGTTACTAAGTACCCCTCTTTCGGGAAATTTAAAAATATCCATGTCTCCATTGATACATTTTCAAACGCAGTTTTTGCCTCCGTACATGCAGGAGAAACAGCTAAGCATGTCTGCCAGCATTTTTCACAAGCTTTCTCCTATTTGGGTGTCTCCCAAGAAAATAAAACAGATAATGGCCCTTCATATGCTTCACAAGAATTAGCTGCGTTCCTGAATGACTGGGGTGTTCGCCATACATTTGGCATTCCTTACTCTCCCACGAGTCAAGGTATAATAGAAAGAACACATCAAACCTTGAAACGCATTTTAGATCAACAGAAAGGGGGAGAAGACCAGGCTGCACCTCAAAGGAGGTTGAATAAGGCTCTGTATGTTTACAATTTTCTAAATAGCTCTGCAGAAGAGTCTAACCCCCCCATTTACAGACACTTTTTGAACAACAAAAAAGCAAAACTAAAAGAGCACCCCCCCGTTTTGATTAAAAACTTAGATTCAGGACAAATAGAAGGACCATACAATCTTATAACATGGGGAAAGGGGTTTGCATGTGTTTCCACAGGTGGAGGACTTAAGTGGGTCCCAGCAAAGAACGTGAAGCCCTACTGAAATGAACAGGGCTTATGCCTTTATTAATGTTCAGCTCTTTATTAAAAAGATCAGCTGGGCAGGGGGCTCGACGCAGAGCTCGCCCCCGCGGTTGTAGCTTTCCCAGGCAGCCGGAAGGAAGGAGGCGCGCAGAGCCGGTCACTGGAGTCCCGAGCAGCAGCTGTCCTTTCTCCTTCCTTGTGGCTCACCGGTGGCCCGAGGATGAGGAGGCGTGGCGTGCAGAGTCTGTTGCTGAAGTCCAGAACAACAGCTGTCCCCGCTCCTTCCGTGGTGGCAGCACCAGGGCTCTCTGTCTGTCTATCGCCCTGCTTCTCAGAGCCTAATATAGTATGTTCCTTCTTAGGTGATGGCGACGGTTAAAAGCCAGTCAGGGGATGTGTTTCCCTCTTCCTCAGCTAGGGCATTTATCTAGAGTCCTCTATTGTGTTCAGTTTTTGATTTATATTCATTTTTATCTCCTAAAAATACTCCCATGATCCTAAGGGGTTTTTATTTGCATGTTAGTCCCAGAATGGCAGCGTGGAGGGGTGGGAGGCCAGGTAGTTTAGAGAAAACAAACAGAGCAATTGGCTAATTAGCATTTCAATATTGGTACTTGGCTAGAGTTAGTAGTTTTCTTTTAGTGTTGCCATGGGAACTAGGAAAGCCCTGCCCGTGTCTCTGGGGAACACCTGGAAACTGTTCATAACAAATCCCTCCTCTACTTCTTTGATCGGGCTTAATCCCGCATCAACTTACAGTCTTTTGAGGGCTAACTTCTTTTGGCATTTGTATGCTTTTACTCAGGCCTGAGGGTAATTCTAGTGTTCTTTAGAAACCAAGTTGTAACTCCTTTGGCTAAAGGACACTTAGTCTTATTAAACAATTACCAAGTACTTAAACCTTTTCTATGGTACTTTAACTCAGAAACAGTTCTTAACACCTTACTGTATATCAGTCTCTAGCAAGTCTACTTTAAAGTTAATTTTAAGTCCTCTGGTTTCTTAATTACTGTCCATGCACAAGAGGAGGCGGGTGACACTGTTGGGTCTGGTCTGGCGTCTGGGGGTGGCACTGGTCCTTTAACTCTGGTGACGTGGGTACAGCATTTTTCTTGGGTCCATACCGCAGTGTGTGTGGTGAGTAGTACCTGGAAAGGTCCTTCGAATTTGGGGGTTAATAGAGTGGTAGTGTACCAGGACTTTATCAACACCCAATCCCCAGGACTGATGTGCGCATTGGTGTCTAGAGGGGAAGTTTGGGAGAGATACCCCTTCTTTCGGAGGCCTTCTAGGGATTTTCCTATGACCTCTAAATATTTCTGAGTTGCTGCCTCCCCTTCCAGATAATCTGCTGTACTGAAAGGGGTGATTAAAAACAAAAAAAAAAGGGAGTCCAAACATTATTTCATAGGGAGAGACCCCTGTGTCAGACCAAGGTCTGGTTCTGATGCACAAGAGAGCGAGAGGTAAACACCTGAGCCAATTCATCTTTGTTTCTTCAATTAATTTAGTTAACACATTTTTAAGAGGTCTATTCATCCTTTCCACCCTTCTAGAGCTTTGAGGATGCCATGGGGTGTGCAACCTCCACCTTATCCCCAGGGCTTTTGTTACTTGATGTAAAGTTTGAGCGACAAAATGTGGACCTTGGTCCAAGTCAATGTTATTGACTAGCCCATATCGTGGTATGATGTTTTCTAAAATTATTCTTGCAACTTCCTGCAGTTTCCTTTTTGGTTGGGAAAGCCTCCACCCAGTGAGTGAGGTGATCTATGATCACTAGTATATATTTGCACTTTAATTTTCCCTTGCAGGATCAATTTTTGGGCTTCTTTTATCAGGATAGCTGCTGCTGCTGCGATTACTTTCCCACTTAAATACATTCTTAGGGCTTCTTAGAGCAACTCATTGATGTTCTTTGCCTGCCAGTCCTCTATCTTTTCTGGGTTTTGTCTAATATCGGGTCAGGATTTGGTGGCAAACTAGACCTTTAAGAGGACTTGACCCTCTGGGCTATCTGGGTCTATATGTGAATATAACTGGAAATTTCGTTTTAGTTGGTTAAGCCAAATTGCCGGGGTCTCATCCTTCTCCTGAGTACCATCAAAGGCCAATTTCGTGTTGCTTCCCCTATGGATACTCTTTGATCCCTCTTATCATGAGGGAGCTATAGTCTCTCATGTTTTGCCTGCCTTCTTGTTGGCTGGGACTCCAGTTGGGGTCCACCAAGGGCATCCCCTGGTTCCCTGGGGGCCCAATCCACCCTCTCTTTCCCATATCTTCACCCCTGCCACTCAGATCATCTGGACCTTTCTCAGAAAGAACAAAATGCTTAGAATAGCTCAGGTCTCCCCAGGTACAAATACTCAGCCCTAGAAATTGGTCCAACTGGCTAGATATTCCAACGGGGTCTTCAGTGGAGACAGACACTGGAGGCCAGGGGGCATGCCAGGTGATGAACCAACCCTGGGCAAAGGTGGCCTCAGCTCCCAGGTGGGAGGAGGCAAGGAAACTCCAGCTGGAGAAGGGGAAGAGGGAGTTGGGGAGATGGTTGAGGAAACTAAGGGAAGGGGCGATGAAACAGAGGTGGGAAAACGGGGGAAAGGAATCAGGGACTCAATAGGAGGGGCTGAAGGACCAACTGGGGAAACTGTTGGGGAAGTAACAGGAGCAGAAGGGGACAGGCAATCGAGGGGGTCCCATTCCTTTATTTTTCTAGTCTCCCCCTCTCTATTCCCTTTGTTTTCCTCTCTATTTCTTTGTAACTTGCATATTCTCACAGTCTCATTATTTATAAAATTCTCCAGCCAGCAAGCTGCATGAGATAGTTTTTCTATATCAAGGGGCTGTTAGGGGGAATTCTCTTTGCTTTGGAAGGATTTGCTCCTTTGCTATAACCTCTTCCCAATTTCAGGCCTCAGAACTAAAAAAATAGGGTGCTTCTATCTAAAATGGAATATACTGACAGGCAGCTAAAGCTCATCTGACCCTTCCCAACTTCGTATTTTGAATCACTTGACTAAACTTAATCTCTTTTAACTAAATTCCCCTCTTGGCACTTTACATTGTCTCTTGGCCAGGACAATCACTAGTCACACTCTCATCTATTGTCTTCTGTACTTTTTCTCTTTGGATTAAGTTTTGAACTCCTTGATGGACTTTCTAGCCTTGTACCCCTGCTAAGTCCTGCCCAAACTCTTACTTGGCCATTTGCCTAACCTTCTTACTAGGCTTGGGAAGCTCGGTCTCCCTGCCGAGGTAAGGTCGAACGTCCTGCCGAGCCTTACACTCGAACTCCGGCCAAGCCCCCTTGCCTGACCCTACTAGGCTTGTTTGCCTTCTTGCCTTTCTGCTTACTCGGGTTAATGCCTGCTCTGACGGGGACATCCTGCCCTGCCTTCCAGGGACATTCCCCTGTCTGCTCTGATGGGGACCTCCATCTATGCCTGCCATGGACATCCTACCTGCCCTGTTATCCTGTCCTGCCTGCTGTTGACATGCCCTCTGCCTGGCGGGACTTGCTGCTCCTGCTTGCTAGGACATCCCGCCCTACATGCCTGTTATCCTGTCCTGCCTGGTGGGGACATGCCCTCTGCCCGGGGGACATGACGCTCCTGCCTGCTTGGACATTCCACCTGCCCTGTTGTCCTGTCCTGCCTGGCAGGGACATGCCTTTTGCCTGTCAGGGACATGCTCTCTGTCTGCCAGGTACATGCCCTCTGCCTGCCAGGTACATGTCACTCCTGCCTGCTAGGACAGCCCGCCCTACCGGCCAGTGATATCCCACCTGCCGTCCTATCCCATCCTGCCAGCGCCGGGGACATGTCCTCCAGGACCTCCACATCCCACCTGCCCTGCTGGGGATATTCCCCTTGCCCTGATTGCCAGGGACTTACTTTGCCCATAGGGCACCTCCACACGCTCGGAGGAGGGCCTGCTTTACTTCTAAGGAGACGCCTCAGTCGCTCCTCTATTCCACTCGCTTCCCCCCGTTCCCGGCCGGCCCCTTTGCAGGAGTCCGGAAACGCGGTACTAGCGGGCCCCTCTCACTTTGCGGGTCCGAGCTGCCGGCCCCCGTCTCACTCACTCACTCATTCGCTCGTCTCCCGGTTTTTCTTACCCATCCGATGCTCCTCTGCGTTGCTCGTCTCACGCTGATCCTAGGGTCCAAAGGTAGCCAGCAACTCCCGAGGGTCCCTCGAAGCAGGTGGTCGAGCTGTCCAGCTGTCTGGGGGTCCTCTTTGGGCGTGGCTCTCCCGGACGAGCCCCCAAATTGAAATGAACAGGGCTTATGCCTTTATTAATGTTCAGCTCTTTATTAAAAAGATCAGCTGGGCAGGGGGCTCGACGCAGAGCTCGCCCCCGCGGTTGTAGCTTTCCCAGGCAGCCGGAAGGAAGGAGGCGCGCAGAGCCGGTCACTGGAGTCCCGAGCAGCAGCTGTCCTTTCTCCTTCCTTGTGGCTCACCGGTGGCCCGAGGATGAGGAGGCGTGGCGTGCAGAGTCTGTTGCTGAAGTCCAGAACAACAGCTGTCCCCGCTCCTTCCGTGGTGGCAGCACCAGGGCTCTCTGTCTGTCTATCGCCCTGCTTCTCAGAGCCTAATATAGTATGTTCCTTCTTAGGTGATGGCGACGGTTAAAAGCCAGTCAGGGGATGTGTTTCCCTCTTCCTCAGCTAGGGCATTTATCTAGAGTCCTCTATTGTGTTCAGTTTTTGATTTATATTCATTTTTATCTCCTAAAAATACTCCCATGATCCTAAGGGGTTTTTATTTGCATGTTAGTCCCAGAATGGCAGCGTGGAGGGGTGGGAGGCCAGGTAGTTTAGAGAAAACAAACAGAGCAATTGGCTAATTAGCATTTCAATATTGGTACTTGGCTAGAGTTAGTAGTTTTCTTTTAGTGTTGCCATGGGAACTAGGAAAGCCCTGCCTGTGTCTCTGGGGAACACCTGGAAACTGTTCATAACACTACCACACATCAAAGCCCGCTGACACCCTCACATCAGCCAGTACTTCCACAAGTACAAACCAAGAAGCAAGCACCCAGACCTGAGCTGCACAGAATCATCAGGAGAAAGTGATCTGCCAGGAACAGCTCAAGAAAAGAATGAAGTTTTATCGTTTGTGCGGGTGCATGTTGCTCTTGTTCTTTTGTTTTAGTTTTTGTAGTGAAGCTTTACCTGTAAGTCAATCAAAGACGAATGTCTGGGTTGCTTTAGCCAAGTCTGCAGGCTCTGATACCATCTGTCTATCCGACACAAGCCCTGACAAAACTTTTTCAACCTGCTTAGTTGGAGTACCTCTTCCAGAAGGTTTTGATAATGTTACTCTTGACAAATACTGGCCATATGACGATCATCACGTATCTCCCACTCCTAGCCAAAGACACCAAACTTATATTGATAATTCTAAAATTGATAAATCTGACCTTCAAGAGCTAGAAATCCTAGGCTCATTAACCATGGACACCTGCTACTTCTTTCATTTCCTAGGTGAAGGCGGCCCTTATTTAAACGTTACCCCTTATCACCCAGTTTATAGCAATATAACTTCTTGGTGCAATCAAACTAAGCTTCTCATATATGATGAGCCTTACGCAGATCATTTTAACAAACTTCCTATTCGATTTCCTAAAGGAATTTGGCTCATCTGTGGAGACAGGGCCTGGCAAGGTATACCTTCAAAAATAGATGGTGGCCCTTGTGCCATGGGGCAACTTACAATAATTGCTCCTAGTGTAAAAAGGGTAGTAAAAAAGAAAAGCAGGAGGATTAGATCCTCCTGGGGACATCAATATGAGAGTGACTGTGATAGTGATTTTCACCCTTGGAACTCGGGAAAATCAACTCTTATAAGTGTTTTTCTACCTCAAATAAGTTCCTCGATTGCATTGAAACAGTTAAACAAGTTAGGGTGTTGGCTCAGTAAAGAAGTAAATGCTACCTCTACTATAATCAGTGATTTGCTAACAGATGAAGAAGCAGTGAAACATGCCACTTTACAAAATAGAGCTGCTATTGACTTTCTTTTACTAGCACATGGACATGGCTGTGAAGATTTTGAAGGATTATGTTGTATGAATCTGTCTGACCATTCTGTTTCCATTCATAAACAGCTACAAAATCTGAGGGATTTAGCTAATCAAATTACAACAGATAACCCATCCTGGCTAGACGATTTGTTTGATGGTTGGAGCTTTGCACCCTGGCTAAAGGAACTCTGTAAAGTAGGTTTGATTATTCTGATAGTGATAATTGTAGTTTTAGTAGCAGTACCCTGTATACTTCAGTGTGTGCAGAACATAATGAGTAAGACAGTATCTAGCATCTTAGTTGTTCATCAGAATGGGGGAGATGTTGGGGAAGATGAAATAGCAAGGCCCTATAAATATGATGGCCTGGCAAAAGAATCAGAGAATACAGATATCGAGATGAAAACAAGGTTTGAAATACCAAACCTTAATTACTGAGCATCCCGAAAACAATAATACAGCCAAGCTGAAAGCAATCCCCCCTTCTGATAGATCCTAAGGTCAAATGGAATGTTCTGTATCACCCCCCAATGTATGGTTCATCCCATACCTGTAACCCTCCCCTGAAGTATCAGGTATCTGCAACCCCATTGGCCCAAGTCCTGTCCCAGCCCACCTTGAAGCCCCCTGATAAGGTGTGGCCGAGGGACCGGACGCTCTCTCTTGGACCTTCCTGCTGGGACGCCCACCTGGCACCCTCTCTCTTTCTCTCTCTCTCCCCCCCCCGCTCTCCCTGGGCCTGCCACGAGTTGCGGCTAGCAACTCTAGGCAGGGCCCTTCATCCATTACAATAAACCATATGCTCTAAAGACCGGGCTTCAGAGATCCTTCGCCACCACCCATCCAAACCGTCCTGGAGCCCAGCAGTCCCCGCACTTAGAAAACATCATACCACGATATGGGCTAGTCAATAACATTGACTTGGACCGAGGTCCACATTTTGTCGCTCAAACTTTACATCAAGTAACAAAAGCCCTGGGGATAAGGTGGAGATTGCACACCCCATGGCATCCTCAAAGCTCTAGAAGAGTGGAAAGGATGAATAAAACTCTTAAAAATGTGTTAACTAAATTAATTGAAGAAACAAAGATGAATTGGCTCAGGTGTTTACCTCTCGCTCTCTTGCGCATCAGTACCAGACCTCGGTCCGACATAGGGGTCTCTCCCTATGAAATAATGTTTGGACTCCCTTTTTTTAATCACCCCTTTCAGTACAGCAGATTATCTGGAAGGGGAGGCAGCAACTCAGAAATATTTAGAGGTCACAGGAAAATCCCTAGAAGGCCTCAGAAAGAAGGGGTATCTCTCCCAAACTTCCCCTCTGGACGCCAATGCCCACAACATCAGCCCTGGGGATTGGGTGTGGATAAAGTCCATTTCACAAATGTTACAATGAATATTATATGTGTAATGTTGGAAAGTTATGCTGTATTAACATTTTAATAATAGAGTAAATGTAGTTTTATAATTAAAATTAAGCTTTAGTAGTTAAAATAGAAACTATGTGTGTGAGATAAGATAATCAATAAATTCTTCACACAGAGATAACAATTACAGAAACCCCTAAATTTTCCTGAGGAGAGGAATTTATGGCTTTCCTCATCAACAGAAACGAACTTCTTCAAGCCTGACTTAGACTCGAAGGCGCCTGGGGATTAACAGAAACTTTTTGACAAGTACCAGATGAATTTCTTGTTTTCAATAAAATATATGCATAATCATGAAGTGTTTTGTATATGCAACAGGTTACCCCTCTTAAGGGGTAAATTCTCTTTTAACGGGGTCCTTTTCCCTGGCTCATTTTGTCCAGAAAGAGGTACCCAGCCCGGGCTGTAACTCTTTGCTGTTATTGTCTCATTAATTGTCCTAACTCTAATTGTCTAACCTTTATTACTATACTTGTATTATTATTTTTATAACCATTTTATTTTTATTAAACTTTTATAAATTTTTAAAACAAGTGATTGGCGTTTATTACGAGGGGCACAGTATTTAGTGTTTGATCTCGGCTTTGGTACTGGTGTTGTAGGTGTTTCTCTGTTGGATTCTGATGATGATGACTGTGAAGTAAGGAAGGGTGAAAGCAGCAGTGGGACATCTTGCAGCACATGGCAGGGCTCTGCCCTTTCCGAGGCTGCCCCGCCCCACCATGCCGCCTCGGGAAAGTTGACAAGTCTGTTTAATGGTCCTTTTGCAGGCAGAGTAGCTGCTTGTAGCTCTTAAAAACTCCCTCCTTGAGGCTTTATCTAGCCTTTTGAAAGCGTCTCCATTGGATCTCCTCTGGATTCTAAGTTGCAGTCACTGTTCCAGTTCCCTGAGAGAAAAAAACCCAATTTTCTGGGGGATTTTTCTGGGGGTGGCCGACAACCCTCGAGGCTTCGAGGACCGGCCGAATCAGCAAAATCTCCTCTTGAGATTTTTTTTTCTGACACACCGAGGTGGTGAGTATAGCCTGGTGACTGTCACCTTTTTGTATTTTTTTTTTCTTTTATCTCTTAGGAGGCAGAGGGCTTAATGGGGACCAAGTTCCCCATTGAGCAGAAGGAAATTTTTTCCCAAGTTTCTAATCTCCTTCTTAAATATAATGTTAAGTTCTCTAAGGGTGATCTCCGGTTTCTTTTTCTTTGGCTTTTCAAGTTCTTTCCGGGTGCTACAGCTGAGTCAGTTCTGTCTGTTGAGTTCTGGGATAATATAACAAAAAAAATATATTGTGAAAAATGCCAATCACTTGGTTTTTAAAATTTTTAAAGTTTAATAATAATAAAACGGTTATAAAAATAGTAATACAATTAGAGTAATAAAAATTTAGAGTTAGGACAATACAAGACAACAAAAAGCAAAGAATTATGGACATCCGGATGCTTTCGGGCACTTAAGCCACGACAAGCACGCCTTGTGAACAAAGGAATCACCTTAAAAGCAATAGCCTGTTGCATATACAAAACACTTCATGATTATGCATATATTTTATTTAAAACAAGAAATTTGTCTGGTACTTGTCAAAAAGTTTCTGTTAATCCCCAGGCGCCTTCGAGTCTAAGTCAGGCTTGAAGAAGTTCGTTTCTGTTGATAAGGAAAGCCATAAATTCCTCTCCTCGGGAAAATTTAGGGGTTTCTGTAATTGTTATCTTTGTGCGAAGAATTCCTTGATTATCTCATCTCTTTCTTGAGCTAGTTAAAAAGTATCTTACATAGTATAGTTTCTATTTTAACATTGTGTTATAACCTAAAAATACATTCAACACACTACTTGAGAGAATTAATACAGCATAACTTTCCAACATTACACATATAATATTCATTGTAAGTATTGCGTAAAGCCAATCATAAAATATGCATTTTTCACAATATCAACTCCAGACTGAAGGTGATTTTCGGGTTGGGAAGTTCTATCCACTTTTTCACTCTATTTATACGGTGATTCAAGCTATGGGAGAGGGTTCTAAAGATTCTAAGAGCTCTGTATCCCTGCCTTTGTCTTCCAACCCCCCTGACCCTTGTCCCCGGTCCCCTGGGGATCGGTCTGGAGATGGAAACTGCCTAAAACAGGCACAGGAGAGCTATCTGCCTTCTGCCTCCTCCAGTCCCCTCCCATCCCCTTTCCCAACTAGTACTGGCCATGTTAGTCTGGGTTCTTTCCAAACCCTCTCTCCTAAAACCCTTTACCCGCGTCTGACCTTCACTGCTATAGAACAAGATGGCATCGGCCACATGGCCGAATCCCGCATTTTGAAATCTCCCGCCCCAGGCTCTCATGTCGGTGACAATGTCTGGGATCCTCCTCCTCCCTTCCCTTCCCCCACACCACCTCAGAATCCCATTCCGGCAGCGGGTACCGCCCCCACTCTGGGCGTTCCCCCCAGTGCGGGTGCCGCCCCCGTTCCCGCACCCGTGCCGAGTTTCCCCATCCCCGTGATCCCCCCTCCCCCTGCCACGGTCTCTCCCCCCATTGCCATTTTTCTTTCAGACTAGCAGGATGTCAATTCCTACATTCCTGCTCCTCATTTGGCTCCAGAAAAGCAGGAGAATGAGGACTGGATCAAGGGCATGTTTAAGGGCTGGGATCTTTCTGGGTGGGTGCTGTCCCTTCTAAAGGACATTTGTTATTTTGTAGTTGCAATTCTTTTAGTTTTGCTATCATTTGGGATTCTCAAGCGAATCATTTTTAGCATTGCTTCCTCCAAGTTTGCAGCCTCCGCACCTGTTGTAGTTGCTGCTGCCACCACGGGAGGAGAATGGTGGGAAGATGGAAAACAAAACAACACTGCAGTTTGATAGCCGCAGTTTCTCCTTCCCCAAAGCTCCGTTCATTTTATTAAACAAAAAAGAGGGAGATGTTGCAGTGTGCAGCTACGCAAATGGAGCAAAAAGGCTTTGTGAATTTGAGATGGGAGTTTCTGTTTCCTAAACCTAAAGCTGGACTTTCTATTCTGTACTTTTACGTGTATTCATCCTTCCCCCTGGAGTTATTCCCATTGGATTTTACCTATAATGTATGCACACTTGGCATTGTTCTATTGGTTTCACCTTATCCCTTATTTTCCCCTATATAACCTTTGCCTGGACCCCTGATCGTGGTCACTTGTACGTGCGGCGATCGGGCAAATACAACCTACTTTGGACTGCACAACAAGTGTCCAATTCCTTGAGTCTCTTTATCCCGGTCTTGATCACGCTCTCTAAACAGCTCTGTCCGTATCAAACGAACCCACAAAGGTGTTTGTTGCCTCTCTCTCTCCGGCTGCTCCCGGAAGCGCCTGGCCAGCGCCCCGGGAAAGCGGAACGGGCGAAAACAAGGAAGTCGGAGAGAGAAGAAAAGAACGAAAAGCAACACCAGGTTTCCCTGACTACCCGTGTGATCTGCATAGATACAACACTCCTCTCTGAGCACTGCACATAGCCCTCTTTGCTGTAGGAACAGGAGGTCTAATCTTCTCCTATTTTGCAAAACTACTTCAGATAGGGATCTTACTGATTTCTCTAAGGCTGATATCGATTGCTCTATTTGCTCTAAGTCTTCATCCACTGCTACCCTTAGAGAGTGAAATTCTTTCATTTGTTTTACTAAGGAGGCCACTCCCGTGCTTACACCCGCTCCCCCCATGAGCATTCTTGAGGGTGATATATAATTTTTGGGATTATAACTACTTGTATGCAGTAATTTGAGGTCTCATTGAAATTTCTAGGGAGATGCAGGGTGTGAATCCTCTTTTTGCACAGATCTACTTTGTGTTTTTAGCAGGGAGTAACCACTTGGTTGGCTTATCCTCTCGTTTTGCTGTAGTCATTGTTTCGCACAGGAACTCTATGTGCTGGGGCACTGGCTAATGCATCTCCCCTTCCCTGTTACTAAGGCTAATGTGATTCTTAGCTCTTGCGAATCTTTCTAATTACATGAAGGGGGGTTACTGCCATTTGCACGTCTTGCCTTTTTCTGATATTCTAGCAACAGTTTCATAAAATGGGGATTTAACATCAAAGCAAAGCAAACTATGCTCTGTAAGCCAGGGGTTTCTTATATTCAAGACCCGGTACGCTCCCTCTACTAGCTTCCAAAGGGTGTTAACCCCTCGCTAGGGGTACTATTGTCTGGTTATCAACAGATGAATTTTCCATTCTTGAGTTACTTTGATTACTGATTATTTCAACATAACCTGGCTCTCTGTCTTTGTCTATTACCAGGTTAGGGCCTACTGGTCGGGTATCTGGTGGGATAGGCTCCTTCTTTATGGTAAACATGTTACCTCTGTCCTTACGGGTTCCACGTACCGAAAACCCCGTGTTCGTCCCACTGTCCATCCTGGATCTGATGATTTAGTTACATTCAGATACACAAATTGACAATTCCCCTGATTGACTATGCTGCCTGACCAGTCCTTCTGCGGAGCTTTACAGCTGTGGGGTCCCCAAGAAACAGTAAGCCATTGATCTCCTTCTACTGACTAATCCGATGCAATTCTTTCACAGCCCCAATACCCACAGAAGTATTCCCCGGGGTAACTGCAATATCCCTTTCCTGGATTTGATGCTGGACACATATAGAAACATGGTTCGATGGGGGCTAATGTACATAATGACGATGTAAAACTAGGAGATCTGGACGATATCTGAGTCTGAATTTCCTTCCTATCTACTCGGGTTAATATCTACTTAAAGGGTTGATGTGAAAATCGTGAATCTCCTCCTGGCAATAACATAATCAGAATTACAATAAGGATAACTTGCCAAGGAGGATGGAGTCCTGGTTTTGCACTTAACTCATAATTCCCTACCATTCCCCTTTTGGCTTGTTGCCCTTTTTGTCTACCTGGGGTGGTTGAGTCGGTACCTTTGGGGAGATTATCAATACCCAGTCGGTAATATTTAGAGTATCTCTGCATTATTCCACTTGGGATTGGGAAGAGCCTGGTTCTTTCCCCTCTGCCTCGCCCGCCGACTCGGGTGCTTCGAGCCGCGGGGATTACCATCTTCTCGGCAGCAGTGGTACTCTCCAGCGCATCCATTCCCTTTTCCCCTTCTAGCCTTATACTGCTCCCAGTTCTTATCTTTGACCGGGGATGACTCACACAGGATTTCTTTCAGCTCTTTCCGACAACACCGGTTTACAATATGGGCAACAAAGGGGGCAGGTTCATTCAGGTGGAAACAAAAATTCTCAGGGTTAACCCCTTTTCTGTAAACCTCCCACCACTCTTCTGATTTGAACCTTACCCACTTATTCTCCAATTCCCCTAACTCTAATATGATTCTTGTTAATCCTCGCTCTAGCTTGTAGCAGCTGGAGCAAATCCCAGTAGGTGGCTTTCCTTTGCGGCAATGGACCCACCACCGTTCTTGGCAAGTTTTATAAACAAAGCACACAAAAGGATAACAATCACAATGTATTTCTTTACACACGACTCTATAATCATCAGCCAAGGAGTAAGTGTATCCTTTCTGTTCTCCTTCTTGGTCTATCTGGATTACCCACACTGAGTCCGTTAGTTTTTCTTCAAGGTGACCTTCAGGTTTCCGGGTTGGCTCTTTCCTCTCCAATGGTCAGCTGTAGTCCTTTTGTTTATCGGATCGTAACCTGCGTCTGTTGGTCACACTAGGGGAGCACAGTGAGGCTGCCTAACAGGGCAGGATGCATACATATACTTTCATTCGTCCACATTCACTTAACTTTATTTTTCACTTACTATCGCACACAACAAAACAACCACAACAACAAGTTACCTTTTATTTTTCAACACACCTATTACACTTTTAGGTGTCCCTGGCTAGTCCCAGTGTTCTTGGATACCCCTCAATCCAGCTGCGTTGTTCCCAACTCCAGATCCTCTCAGATTTATCTTCAAACCAACAAAATTTTTATTCAATTCTGGGTGCTCTCGAATATTAATATCTCAACCCAGCAAAACTTAATTCTGGGTGCTCTCGGAATGTTAATCCCTCAACCCAGTGGGTTTGAATCACCCCTGGATGCTCTTGGAATATTAATCCCTCAATCCAGCAGGTTTAATCAACCCTGGATGCTCTTGGAATATTAATCCCTCAACCCAGCAGGTTTAATCCTGGATGTTCTTGGGCATTCTTATCCCTCAATCCAGCAGAATTTTTAGGGGCCCCTCTTACACATTTTACTTTTTATTTTTCCCCAATAGATTATGTCAAGAAAACCCTCTTTTTACTTTTTTTTTTTTTTTCCTAATTAATTACCTTTTATTTTCCTCCCCTACTTAGGGGTCCCACTCTTTCCCTGAGACCCAGTCCCGGTTTCCCCGGAGGGGGATTCTCTCACTCTTTTTATCACTCGCTTTGTCTCTTTACTGGCCGCTTTTCTTGCGAAAAAGACGTAAACACAGCATGGGAGACTACTGCTCTCGCTTAGCAGGTCTGGGGTAATCAGCATGTCTCTCATTCACACACATTCATCCCCCCTTTGTTTACTATTTCTTTCTAGTGTGCTAAAACACTTTTTTTTTTTTAATTAAAAAAATTAATAATTATTTAAATTAAAATATTGATAAAATTTATAGTTATTCAAATAACCAAATTAAAATATTAATAGCCAAATTAATAATCAATAGTACTTCTAATATTGAAATATGGTATTAATTAATTAACCATCAATTGTTGTTAATTTGTTGTTTGCCCACTCCCACATAAATTTACGAACTCTTAAGTATTTAATCTAAGTTACTGGGAAGGAAAGAAAAGGAGAAAAAAAATTTCTTTAGTTCTTCCTTTTAATACTAAGGCTGTGCCACTCCTTTACCTTTTCCTAATCTTCTTCAAACACGTCCCGGGTTTTAGGGACTAGGTGGCTTTTCTTACAGATTAAATTCACTATTTCACACTTTGCTTGTTCAACCCCTGGGTTATAGTATCTCGGCAATTCAGGGGTACATGCACGACACGTGGATCTCCGTCTATATGAAATACAATACCACCTCTTCTGACACTTCAAACATCGGAGGAGAACCCAAGCTGTGTGCCAGTCTGGCTTCTGGCAAAAGGTTGTCGATCCACACACGAAGCAGGGTATTACCCCTTCCAGACCCCACCTCAAGGGGTTCCTAAGCGCCCGTTCAGCTGGCGGTTGTTCCCAGTCAAAGGCTAGATGGCAACTTGTTGAACTTTGGTATATCCCTCCCAAGAATACTCTGTCTCTCTATCCTCCCGCTCTGTGACTACCGAGTCTCCTGATGGATGAAGAGACTGACTTGGTTCAAGCTGAAACCACCTGTGGAGAGCCTGTCTGGGAGGCCGGGCTCTCTCGGCCCGGTCTTGGAGTTCTGCAGCCACTGTGGGCAGATCGCCTCTCACTTGTAACAAGAACTAAACAGCAAACCCCGTAATGCAAAGGATCTCCCAGTGACAGCTTTTAACACTAAAGGGCAGTGCTATCGCACAACAAACACTTAACTCTTAGCCCAGCCGGGTTCGCTGGCTACTTTTGCAAGCCCTTTACTAACCAGCGATGCTTTTAAGCGGTGCTTGTAACTCCCAACTTATACCACACTCCTACTGGCTGCACTATCAGCTAGCGGCGTTCAAAGCAGCTCCTCAAACCGCGGCTTGTGACCGTGCCACGCTGCCCCCGCTCGCCAGAGACAGCCCGTGCCACGCATGCGCACCACCCGCTCTATCAGGTAGTGTGGCTGACTGCCCCGCGCATGCGCTCTCCGGCACCGCCGCGCCCCCTCTCTGTATCTTAGTAACGCCGCACCGCGCTTCACACATACACACACACACACACAAGCACGCACGTCCGGATGTAACAGACACACCACACCGAAACTGGGACACACCACACTGCAATCGGGACACAACACACTGAAATCGCTATTTCTCCCTCCCCGAGCCGCGCTATCAGCTGGGGAGGTCCTCCCGCCTTTTACTAGTCTGGCTTCTAGTTACCCGCTGGTTATTCCCCTGGAGCTCAACATTCACCTCATCCCCCTCCGACTCATCTTGTACCGAGTCGTCTTGTACCGGGGCAGAGGGTTCAGGATGTTGTGGTGAATGTGGAGGTAGGGGTGGAGGGAGAGGCGGTATGTAGGGTGGAGGGGTGGAATCGGGTAGGTCTGTATCCTCTTTCAATCTTTTCTTCTTCTCCCTAGTACTAAGCACAAACAACTTAGTGTGAGTTTCCCCCACTATCTAGAGGGAGGCGTACTCGCTTTCCTCTAAGTTCAAGGGCTCTTTAGAACTCACATAAATATTTAGGGCCTGACATATCTAATCCCTAAATGAGCCAAACACTGGCCAGTACAAATGGTCTGCTCTTATTTATTTCCCTCCCCAAACCTCTGTGCAGTAGTGCACCATTTTCACCTTGTCCTTTCCTGGAGGGGAAGGCATCCCAATTTTTAATCATTAGTCCTTATGGACTATCTGGAGGAATTTGGGGAAGCTTTACAGGGTTTCCCCCACCCATGGGACCAGAGGGCTTGCTTTTCCTCTGTCCCATCTTCCGGAGTGCCTTCTTACACACACCTCTACGCTTCCCTCAATTCGTGGCCCAGCCCGTCGCCGGGTGTGGGAAACGCACTACTATGAGGGCCACACACACGTCGTCTCACAGAGACGTCTCACTCATCACACTCTGGGATCCCAACCCCAACCGAGCGGCCCCCCTTCCCTTTGAACGGGGCAACCTCAGTAGCCCTGAAGGACCACTGAAAGGTACTTACACAGTCCTGTGTCTTTGCCCGGGACTTCGTGCACAAAGATTAAGGGGTTGCCGGCTATTCTTTGCTTGCCACCGAATTTGGGTTCGTCAGTAAGGGTCCCAGAGGGAAGACTCCTGAGCGGGGCTCGCTGTCAAGGCAGCGAGGGCGCCTCCCCGTGAGGAGCTTCCAACAGATAGCCCTTATCCGAGTCACGGCACCAGATTGTTATAAATTGAGGCGAATAATTTGTTCAGCCTTTCGAGAGTCAATCAGAAATTTATTGATTACAGCAAGCAATGGCAAGCAAACAACGCTGGGTGCAGCCGGGGAGTCAGTGCTCTGCCAACGGCTCACACCGTTTCCCCCTGCCCACAGTCTTTTTATACTGTCTTTCTTCCGCGTCCGCGGTATCTCTGGGTGTACTCTGCGCTTGTGCCCTCTGTTGCTAGGGGGTCTTCTTTTACTCTCTGGTGGTCGTTTGAGGAAGGCTCCTCTCTTCTTCCTCTGTGAAAGTCCACGGCCCTGTAATGGTCTTTTCCATATAAGGTTATATGTTATATGCGCCTAAGCTCAGGTCTGGTTATCTACACAAGGTTTCCCCTTTGGATTCCTGTTATTTACACAAGGCTTCCCCTTTGGTTTTCTGTTATCTACACAAGGCTTCCCCTTTTTGTCTTGATGAACAAAGAGTCTTTTCTAACTTATCACACCGCTGCCCGACCGTACCCTCCGCTGCCGCGTTAGCCGCGGCCGCCTCCATCCCGCCGGGTACGTGTGCCCCCACTGCTGCAGCCGCCGTTCCCTTTCCCCCTGCGGCCCCTAGTTTCCCCCCCACATCCCCAGGTGTCCCCCCTACCCCAGCTCCGAGTGTCTCCCCTACCCTGACTCTTGTGGTCCCTACGGTAGTACCTGCCTCCGCCCCTGTCTACCCTCTCCCACCAGCTGTCGGAGCAGCAGGGATTCCCTTTCCCCCCGTCCCCTGCGGAACCCCCCCTCCGGGTCCTTCTTCCCCCGCTCCACTGGGTACCGTGGTTTCTCCACCGGGTCCCCCCCCCACACCCTACCGGGAGGGAAGCTAATCGGAAAAAACCCTCCCGTTTACACACCAAAGGCTCCAAGCATTAAGTGTACTCCGGCTGGAGCTCTAGTGCTGATTCTAGGACATCTGCCTCTACCTCAGATGACAGTGATTCCTCAGATTCAAACGGTGAATTTGAGGATCCCTGAGTTCAAATCAAAAGGGAAGCAGCTTTGGATAATAACTGGGAGTTCACTGAAGAAATAAATGTCCTTGCCGCTCCAGTTAAATACAGAAGGGGGTGCCCCCAAAATGGACAACTGTTCCTTACACTGAGCTCAGAGAAAACTGTCGCATTTCCAAAGATTTTGGCTGATATTCCCCATATTTCAAAAATCTCTTACAAGTAACTTTTTCTACTCATGTCCTTGTCCCCCATGACCTCTGGCATGTTATGTCCCTCCTCCTATCACCTACAGAGCTACTTCTGTGGGAATCAATTTGGAAAAAAAACAATTAAAAACATTAGTACAAAATTACCAATCGGAGGCTATCCGAGCTTATCTCACTGTAGAGCACTTGAGAGGGGAAAAAGAATATCAAAACCCACAAGCTCAAGGCCAAAATTTATCCAAAGCTGCTTTAGAGGACATTAAAAATGCTGCTCGGAATGCTTTATTCCAAACACCTGATGGTACTACCCCACAACTAAGTTTTGCTGACATTCGCCAAAGCACTGATGAACCATATATTAAATTCATTGACAGATTAAAGGATACTATTGATAAGCAGGTTGATTACCCAAGGGCTAAATAGGAGCTGCTCAATAAACTAGCAGTATCCAATGCAAACAAAAATTGTAAAAAAATCATAAGGGCACTCCCTCCAGGCCCTGAACCCACCATTCATCAAATGGTGGAAGCCTGTTCCCGCCTCACAACCACCGAACACATAGTAGCCATGGCTGTCAGCAAAGGAGTAGCTGAAGCCTTTGTAGCACAAAACAAACAGAACATGCAATGCTATAAGTGTAATGAACTTGGTCACCTCAAGGTGGAATGTGATAAGGACTTTGTGCAGAGATACCCCTCCACTGGTGTCATGATCCGCTAAGACAAGCGGGGTGTCGTGATGGTTCATTTACCGATCTCAAAAGTGCAAAAAGGCAAACTGCAGGGGACCATCAGTTTAATCACAACAAATGCACCTTTATTAAGGGCCAACAGCAAATGCGATAGAGGGGACAGAAAAGGAAATAAAGGATAGAAAGAAAAAGAGGGGAAAGGGGATTATAGCTACCACCATCGAGATGGAATCCTCAATGGTCCAGCCACATAGATTCACCATCGTCCATGGGGATTCACCAAAGTCATCTCAGAAAGTTACAGTTTATATAGTCTTTAGCCAAATCAGATGGCATCTGGCCAGAAGGTGGGGAAGATTGATGGGCCATTGTGAAGAGACCCCTTGGTCCGTGAAGCAGGTGCAGGCATGCAGGGACAAGCCACCACTTGTCAGAACCTGTTCGAAGTAGTGTTCTGTGGAAGCACAGCGAGCGCACCTGCTAACAGTCACTTGGCAAGCGTTCACCTCGGCCAGGCCAGAACTCCTGTCAGGGGTCTTCAGGGTCCTTGCGAGTGTCGTGAGGCAAATGAAGGAAACTTTGGACCGTCTCTTACAACTGGTTGTCCCTCCACTGCATGCCCAGACTGTAAAGAACATTTTAAACACTGTCTCCAGTTTCAGTATCACCAGCAGGTCCAGCGTCAGCCCTCTCAACAGCAGCACCAGGGAAACTTCCCATGGAGCGCAGGGCAGCACTGCGCGATGACACCAAATGCCAAGCCGTTCCGTACCCCTTTCCCCACCATCTCAGAGAGCCCAAGAGCAGAGAGTGTTGTGGTGTGATTTCATGGTTTACCCCAGAACCCCGGTTCTCCCCTGAAGTTGTCCTCCCAGGTGTGTCAATCACTCCTCCTTTCTCCACCCTGACCCCTGCTGAGCACTGTCTGTCACTCCTGGCATTCCAGAAGTTTGTCGAGTGATTAGGCAGATTCAAAAGATGCCCTCCACCCCCGGGGGGGCATTGGGCCATCCAGATGTCCTTTGTCCCTTGAGACCTCCTCTCCCATACCTGGTTGGTGGGCTCCCTATCCCTTCCGCCCTCCCCTCCCCCTGGTAAAAGAGAGGGGAACCATGCACTCCGGGGAGTTCTGATGGAGCAGTGACTGGATTCAGAGGCCTGTGGGCCAGAATAAAAGCTCTGGATTAAACCCTCCATCAGAACCGACTCCTTTCCTTCACCATAGCCTTAAAGGCTTCTCCAGCAGCAGGAAACCTGAGGAGCAGACGCTCAGCGAGAGGAGGCTCCATCCCGCTGCTACCTGAGCTCCAGCTTGCCTGGACTTGTCTCCATGCACCCAGCTGCAACATCCATCTAGCCAAAAGTGTCTCTGGGGTGAAACACCACAGTTGCTGCTATTTGGTTCAGCAGCAGGGGCCAGACAAGCCAGGGCACGTCCCAGTCTCGATATTGGTAACTCCAATAAGAGAGCAGAGAGCGAGCAGACCCAGGGCCGTGAGGTTTTATCAGGTGTCCCATGGGAGGAGTCTTAAGATCAGATTACAGCCTCCTCAGAAAGGGAAGGCTCAGCTCAGCTTCCAACAGGGTCAATTGCTGCGATCCCCCCATCACCCCGGCAATGGAAACAGGTTTCGCCCCTACGTGTCCCAATGGTATTAGGGTACACTGCGCACCAGTATCAACTAAGGCGTAATATTTTGGTGGTTCTGATGTGCCAGGCCATCGGATCCACACCGTCCAGAAGATCCGGTTTTCCCATGCCTCTTCCTGGCTAGAGGCAGGGCCCCTCTAACCCTGGTTATTATTTCTTTCCTGGATATACATGGTAGAGGTATCTTCAAGGGGATCTGACAGATCATACTCGGCAGCTTGGTCATGGGAGGTTGAGGCTACTTTCACTTTACTGGAATTCTCTTGGTTAGTGTTTCCCTCCTTGTGTTGACGCACCCGCGCTGCCAGGACAGAAGTAGGTTTTCCATCTTACCTTCCCATGTCTTTCCCATGGTTACGCAGAAAGAACCATAGGTCAGCCCGTGGGGTGTACCCTCTCTCTCTAGCTGGGGAACGTTGGGCTCTGACTTTGGGGCCTGTGACTCGCACTGGTGTAATATGGGAACTGTTCCTCCTCACCTCCTCCCTCATCTCCCTCATCTCCTCTTTGAGTTCCTTGACTACAGTAGAGACATGAGCCTGCATTGGGCCATTGATCATACTTTCATCATTTCTAAGCTTGTTGGTAACAGAGCCCACTGTCTCTCGGTTGGTATCGGCGTTAATTGTTGTAATGAAGGTGGTGTATTGAGATGGCCCTAGATTTGCCAGACTCTATAACATTTGTCCTGTGCACCTGACCTTGTCAGAGTCATTATCATGCTGTCTATCCTTCCTAAAGCGTACTTTTAATACTGCTACTTCTCTCAACTGTTGGATCCCTTCCGCAAGGGTTTTACAGTGCATTCTATGGTGGTGTTCCTGCATTCTCTCCTTGTGGACAAATTTCTCTCTGACACTTATTAAAAGCCGCTCCCAGAGGGAAAGGGACCCTGGCTCTTTTACAAAAATCTGATTCATACCTGAGTCCTGGGTCAAGGGTCCCAGATTCCTTGCCTCACTACTATCCAGTTGGATGCCTGTACTTATAAGGTTCTAGACTCGAAGTAGCTAGGTTGTATAAGACTCACGTCCCCGTCGTACAATGTCTTTGTGCGGATTACGGACACTTTCGAACATCAGGGACTCGGTGATGATTGCAATTTCTGGCTCCTTTGTGGGTTGTGAGGGCCCTCTCTTA